>NW_023494788.1:8447336-8572336 GCF_904425465.1 Colossoma macropomum | reverse complement strand
ACTCCACACACCCCGTCTCGTCTCCAGGCTTTTTATTTTATCGTTCTGTTTTAAAACATGAGGTTATGAAAAGATACAAATATGTACTTTTCACTTGGAAAAACCTATTTAACATAGACAATAGTGTAGCATGTAATAAGCCTGGGATTTTCAGGGGTTAAAATAACAGATGAATTGCATGCAGTCAAACATTTGCAACAACTGAGAGGTTGACCTAACTAAATCAAGAGCAAACAGAACTATAAAAGTTAAGTTCTGCCAGCTCAGTTGAAACTATCACTGTTAGAAATAAAGGCTCTGTTCAGGTACATTTTTCATTCGTTAAGGTACAAACAATGTAAATGTACCATTAAAGGTACAACAGTGGTTTTAAGGTCCAACTGTGAACCTTAAATAAGTTTTTCCCAGTGAAAAGTACGTATTTGTACATTTTCATAACCTAATGTTTTAAAACAGAACAATAAAATAAAAGCCTGGAGACGAGACGGGGTGTGTGGAGTCAGTACAACTTACAATACAAGAAAATATCATTTCAATGGATTGTGGTACAATTATGTTCCCTGACTAAAGGTACTGAGACGTACCCATGAGGGTACCACCCCAGTGACAGTTTCATACCTGTATTTCTGGTAGTGTGTATAAAATGACTGAGCTGTTTGAGTTGCCTTTACTAGCTGAATAAGTGTAGATCACTGGAAAATAAAACGATCTATAATCCTAAAAATAAGTTATTTAACCTTGTACCTGCTAAGTAGCATTACTTTTTTCTTAAGCCAATAACACTGGCTCATAACAATGTTCAAGGTTTCTTAGCTTATTTGGCAAAATCATTGTGTGAAAGCAGTGGAACACTCAGGGTCATGTGTTCTCACAATGTTTGAAGGGAATACTTATTGAGGTTTTTATGCTTCTGAAGGGCAACTGATATCAAGATGACACAATGAACCACGAAGATTAGCACTGTACAACAACAAGAGAAAGGCCTAAAAGACCAGCACGCTCCACCATCCATTCTCCGTGACTAATGTCGAACACTTCAAATATCCACAGTCTATCGAGTGTTGTCCCAGGCATAGGGAGCAGCAGAGAGAGCTCTGGGGTTTGGCTGTTAACCGGGGAGGGCTGGCATGTTGTGGCTGTGCTTGTTCCCTATTTACTGTACCCACAACCCCAGGCCCAACTTTAAGAGATACAGCTGCCTGCATGCTCTCACACAATGGGTTCAGAGGGTCTTTTTTCTGCCGTTCACACTCCAAAGACACTTACAGTAAGTGTGCTATAATTAACGACGAGAGCAGGAACGAGAGCTCTTTTCTCCCGAGCGCTATTGGCACTGGGAGGTTATTTTTTATAACGAGACGCTTTTAAAAAGGAGAGCTTTCTAAAGCCGTCAATAATTCAACCTACCACTTACACTCTCACGAACACACACGCCCGCCCACACCCACCCCCACACAGCAGAAGAGAAAAACTAACAACCTTCACCCGGGGTCCGCAGGGGTCGTGATGGCTCCTGTGTGACCCTCATGTCTGGAGTCTGACCAAACACAGCCAATAAAGCCTGCTCCTTTTACAGCCACTCTGAGGAGGAAGCAGGCCTGGCACCTCCTCCGTTTATTACCCTTGCCTATCATAAAAGTGAAGCCCAGTTAGCAGCGGGGGGCCAGTGGGGCGCTCATTCAGCATGGCCTTGAGGAAAATGTTTACCTTGTGCAAGATCCTAATGAGCGAGAGAGCCTGTGTCGGCTGCCGCTAGCTCGCAGCAGTCTCTATAAAAACTAGCGTCCGCGGCTAATCACAGACGAGAGGAAGGAAGCGGAGCAGGGGGAGCACCAGTCTGACAGGGGGTCCTGTCGGTCTGAACCCAGAATGGGTCCACTTTAATGAGGTGGAGGCGGGTGGAGAGCTGTGGTTAACAGTCATGACAGTGAGGGCCTCTGTTGTGGTGCATTCTCTGCATTGTGTTGCTTTGGCTCAACAGGGATGTTTTTGGCCTCTGACACTGATTGTCAGTCACAGAGCAAATCTGATTAAACAAGTTCATAAAAGACATGCAGCGTGCAGCATAATGTTAGCATTAAAAAGTAGCGTACTAAGTAAGTTGCCATGTGCTACAAAGGCTAGTAGAACAACAGAAAGATAGCATTGGCACTATTATTAGGAGATGATTTTGATCCCTGATGATATCACAGCCATCTGTGGCCTTGCTCTCTCTGGGATCTGGTCAGTCCATTGTTTAGAGAACACCAGCAGCTTCCTTGTTTCATTTATCCATTTCCTTTTCTCAGTAAGAGCTTCTTGATAGCTACACATCCTTTCAGACCCATAGTCTCATCTTCTCACAGTGGGAAAGTGAATGTAATATACTATTAAAACATTTACAGTACACAATTATACATTAATAACATAGTTGTACCTTTGAGGGTTTATTTTCTTTGTTCGTTCCTTGATCAACTCAAATATATCTGGGGCAACAGCTATGTGATGTTGACCCATCACCTTAGAAGCCACACTTTTCAATGCAGCTGGGCTTATGGTATTGAATAGTGACCCTTATTAGTCCCACAACGGGCAAATTTCACCTCCGCATTTCACCATCCATGCAGTGAAACACCACATACACGCTAGTAAACACACACACTAGGGGGCAGTGAGCACACTCGCCCAGAGCGGTGGGCAGCCCTATCCACGGCGCCCAGGGAGCAGTTGGGGGTTAGGTGCCTTGCTCAAGGGCACTTCAGTTACATACTGTCGGCTCAGGGGATCAAACCGGCAACCTTCCGGGAACAAGGCTGGTTCCCTAACCTCCAGCCCACGACTGCCCCCAACAGTGTCCAGTGTTAGCACTGTTCAGATTTTGAGCAGACGTAGAGTAGCATCCAGGTACTTTTCATCTACTATTTGATGAATACTACAGCTCTGGACACATTAATATTTTTAAACTATACTATTTAACAGTGTATTCTTAATATACACAGTAACAATATGGCCAACTCCACACCAAAGTGACCTCAGAGCCTGTGTTGTGGCCAATGGCATTAAATTAGCCTCCTCAGTAGGTAGACAACAACATGCTCTGGATCAATAGAGAGAACATGAAGGCCTGTGTGGGCTTTTCTGTATATAATAATAAACAACAATTGGCCTTCTAATTTTAGGCCGATAACGGCAGCGCATGAAACAGTGACTCAAACAGGAGTGAATGAATGATTGACGAGCAGTGGCCTTGGCGCCTCTGTCTTCGCTCAGAGTGTTATCACTTAGCAGAGGTGGAGACAATGGAGATGAGGTCATGGTGTGGCGCCAAGGAGAACCCTCAGAGCCCATCCATTTTTAAATACCGGTTTGTCATGTCGCTGGGAACCTCCTTCCTTGTCTTCTCGCATGGCTGCCACTTGATTACCTGAAGTTGTCCTTCTGAGATAATCTAAGATGAGGTTTACTTTTCAAACTTTACATCATGGTTTGAAACTGGGCCCAAAAAGTTGAGCTGCTATTATTGTCAGACATGGCAATCATAGGGGTCCAAGCACTTCATTCTAATGAAGGATTTAAGCTTTAGGATAGTCGTTCTCAACACTGGTCTTATAGTAGTCCTGCTCAGTTATTCCTGCTCTAATCGACACATGTCAGCTTAGAAAGGGCTTTATAATTAGCTGATTGTTGGGTTGTGTCAGAGCAAGGAAAGCATTGATACGCTGGCAGGGCTCCTTCAGGGCAGGGATTAAAAGAGTGATTTGGTGAAAATTAAATTTACACAATTTTCCACTTACCCCAGATGTAGTTAAACAATCAGAGACATGTTTGGTGCTTTTTAGTGCTAAACCTGAGCTACAAGGCTAAAGTTGCTAATAAACAATTGAAGTCAAGTCACCCAAATCTGAAAACCTCTCTCAACCTGTTCAAACCATGTCCTCATTAATGTTGTGCAGACTTGTCAAAGTGGTTTAAGACTTGGTATGACACTGTTAACTATGAAAATAAACAAAACCTGTTATTCACTTCAGACAATCGCTGTTATGTCAAGTTGTGGCTCCCCTTTGCACGCACGCCTGTCATGTAGACACATGGATGCTACAGGTTACAATTCTGATTTCTGCTCTTTTTTAATAAAGAATTCTTAATCTTTCATTTTCAAACTGAAGATGTATTTTCACAAATAAAACAACAGAAATTGCAGACATAATCTAGATTCCATATGCAGTGACCCAGTGAAACTGAAGGAGAGTTAGATTGTAAGAAAGAAAAACCTCCCTAAGAGCAAGAGGAAGGAACTTTGAGAGGAACCAAGGCTCAAAAAGGGAACCCATCCTCGTCTAGTCAACACTGGATAGCAAAACAAACAAAACAACTGCTGTCAAAACCGTCTGCCCACACTGTTCAGCTACATAGTGGCATTTTGTTTATTTTTATAGTTCATAGTAGGTCACACAGTTTCCTAAACCACATCAACAAGGCTGCATGACATTTATGAAGACCTGAATGTGGTTTCAGTGGGTGGAGAGAAGCTTGGGGGATGTATTTGCAGAAAAGATTTGGGTGACTACTGGCTTCCAGTGTTTGTGAGCAGTGTTAGCCTTACAGTTCCAGTACTAAACTGAAGAAGCAAAATTTGCACTCCAAACATTTCTTGGCTGATCAACTACATCTGGGTTGAGTGGAAAATTGCATGTATTTGATATTTTGCCTAACAATTCCTTTAACAATTCCTTTAGCTAGGATATTTCTGTGATTGTACCCATCACAGATGGTAGCAGTGCATCCACCACGTAAGAATTACAAGAAAACAACTTCCCTGTTGCGTAACTGAGGTTACAAAATACCATTAATGCCATTAACAATGGAAAGGGGGCTCTGGTTTCAACCCTGCTGCCTACAAAGAACATTTGAGGTAAGTCTTTGACTTGAAAGTATCCTAAAGTAGCCTTAGGTCTTCATCATGGTTCCTTCGTTGATTATGATAAATGCAGGCCTACAGTTTGAGGCCTGGTTTGGTTTCAGGGAGTGATGCTGGTGGTGTGTTTTTCCATGCTAATGAAAGTGTTCTTTCTCTGAGAACACAAACAATGTTATCACGTTGCTCTGAGCCACACCCTTGCTCTCAGGTGTTGTCACGATATGCTACGGGCTAGAACTTTCCTGAGTAGGAATTTAACTCAGTGACCTCGCTCACGTGACTCAACACTTGAACAAACAGTGGTGAGAAACCAAAGACCAGCTTGGTCACTGGAAGACAGTGTCTTTTCCTTTTGTTTTCTTTTAATGTCTGTGACTTTTATGGTTCACTTGAAATGAAAATGAAAAACAAAACGGACATTTCTTTCTTTATTGCTTTCGTTTTTTTCATTAGAAACCTAATCATGTTTATACACTTTGGGACAGTTTCCATGGAGGCTTTGAAGCTATGCAAAGTGTCACAAACAATAACCTTGTTATTTTCTTTTTTATGTAATTCTTACGCAGGTTACATAAGATGACTCCATGTTTACACATCCAGATTGGGTTTTTATCATCGAGATTCATCTGGCTAACATTCAAATTAAAACAGAAAAAACTGTAGGCCCCATGAATGTGACTACTTAACAAGCTCTTTTTCATTCAGTATGCTTACATGTTGGTGGAGTTGGACGAGTAACACCACAAACTTTTTGACACAGGCTAAAAATAAACCTCCTTGCCACAGAAATCGGTTGTCTTTGGACATCTCAAATTCCTCACAGTCTGCACATAAGATGTCATGGGACAGGGGAAAGCGGGGAGGGCAGCTATAACGGTAACTATTTTGTGTTTGGGTCCACATGACTACCGCACAAACACGGCTATTCATGAGCTGACAGAGAGAGGGGAAATGAAGTGTGCCGCTGGCTGTGGCTTGGATTCAGCACTTTAGAGAGGAGCGAGGCCAGTGAGGCCTCATTCACATCCTAAAACACCCTGTGAGAGCCCATCTATTAATTAATTTTGTAACAGGAAAGACCCTGTTACAAAATTAACCCTTAGGATGATTTATTATTGCCATTTTGCTATATTATGTGAATGTTTTATCTAATTACATTGTTATTATTATGTAGGTACATAATTATGATTACATAATTACATAACTACTTTATCATTGCCATTCGAATGTTTGGAATCAATGTTTTCATTAATAGAAAAACCAATGTGGTCACAGACAAGTGTAAAAAATGATTCTAATATGCTGTTCCTATTGTTTACAAGTTTTGAATGATTAGAAATTAGGGAGTGGTAAAATACATGTGTCCAGAGCTGTAAAAAGGTTCTAAACTCAATGAAAAAACTGTATAGCATCATAAATTAAGATATAATAAAAATAATATCCATGATTCATCATATTTCTGAAGTACAGATCAAATTTCAAGGCAGATAAGTTGATAAATAACAATGTAAACAGATCATCATGGTATACTATTCATAATTTGACTTCTTGTTCACAGAATTGAAATACTGAATAGAACATCTAAAAATACAATTTGGCAAACAGTTTCTAACATTTAAATCTTCATTGTTTATGTTATGAATGTATATAAAACATATTTGCATTTAATTTACATGCTGCAACCGGAGCCCGACAGGTTTGCATCTGCACTTTTTCTGTTTGTTTTGATGTCAAACAAAAACACGACGTTCCTTTCCAGAAAACAAGATGGCACAACAATAACTGTCATCAGATCATAATCATGACAAAATATCTTCTCCTATATTTACAAACACAACCGTGGTAATGTTTTGACAGTTTAGTATCTGCATTTTCCATAGAATTTCCATAGAATGCTTGTATTAATAAGCTATGAGTGAGAAATATTCATATAAAATGACAGTATGATTTCATTAGCACTGGAAATAATTATGCACTAACAATACTATAAAGTCCAAACTAAATACCTGTTTTTTTTTTCATTCATCTGCTTTTTTGTATGATGACCCCATCTTTGAGCATAATGGACTGGCAGTATTTGTCCCGTTCTGTCCATTAGATCAGGGGTCAAAGCTTTTGGCCTGAAGCGACAACGCTACTCCCCCTCCTCCCTCCCCCGAACACACACAAACACATTAACTCCCTCTTCCAGCGGCTCTTTATCCCCAGTTATAAAAATTCCACAGCGCTCTGGCTGCTGGTGGGCTGCTGAATGTCTGACTTTGGAGAGGAGGTTCAGAAGGTCAGCGTGGAGGAGCAGGAAGAAGCCCACACCTGATAGGCAGGAGATTACACCCTGCAGGGAGCGCCGGCCGCTTTCAACCTTTTCAACAGGGGAAGAGGCAGAGTGGATTTGCACTTGACGACCACACAGTGTGACACAGGATGAGCACTAGAATGGCGCCTCTGTGGTCCTGTCTGACCGCCCCGCTCTGTTTAATGAAGGTAGTTTGGAGTCAGTGAAAGGGTTTTCAGGGTTTTCACTGCCTGCCTTCAATAAACGCATTGTAATTACACACTGCTGTGTTTTTCATGTGCCTCTTAGTGAACTTGCACTAACTTGTTGGTGCTTTTTGCAGGACTGCAGGACAGAGGCCTAAACGCTGCATTACACTGTACAGACAAAAGACTTTTACAGTGAGTCAAGCAATGTGAAGTGAAAACGGAGAAAAGGAATGGTTTGGTGAAAAATGAGATGTGCACAGTTTTGTACTTAGCTGATCAGACATGAAAGATTTGGTGTTCAAACATGGCTTCTTTACAAGGCTGCTAATGCTGCTAGCAAACACTAGAAGTCAATAGTCACCCATAATCTTTTATGGTAATACATCCCTAAAACTTATCTCAGCCCACTCAAACCACATTCAGGCCTTCTTTAGGGTCAAGCAGATTTGTTGATGTGGTTTAAGATATAGTATGACTTACTGTGAACTATAGAAATGAACAGAACTTCGCGGTGTGCATAAATGCATTTTAGACAACAAGTGCTATGCTAAATTTCAATTCTTCTAATGCAAACGAATATACGTTTGCAAATCTGTTGTTGGTTTTCTTCTAACTAAACTGAAGATAAATAAGAAAACAGAAATTGACAATGTATATCAGCATCCATGTTCCTATGTGACGTGCATGCATGCGAGGGGTAGTTGGATTCTGCAGGGGACTTGAATTTTGGTGCAACATAAACTCTCTAAAGTGACAGGTTTTTAGTTTGCAGTTAGCAATATTGAGCTCTAAACCACATTAACAAGCCTGCATGACCTTAAAAAAGATCTGGATGTGGTTTGAGAGAGTGGAGAGAAGGTTTGGGGATGTGTTCACAGAAAAGATTTCGGTGACTATTGACTAATAATAGTAATAATAAGTTAAATTATTATAGCGCCTTTCTCAAACCCAAGGTAGCTTTACAGAGGCAGTATAGTGTTTAGCCTTGTAGCCTCAGGTGACAGACTATATCTGGTGTGAGTGGAAAATTTCTAAATGTGACTCATTCCTTTAAACTGCATTTTTACTGTTCAGTTATTAATCTTAAGACTTATTATTCAGTAACAACTGTAAATGTTTCAGTAACTGCTACAAAACTAACTTATACATTTCATTCCCACAGCCATACAACATCTGTCTTTCAGTTCTAGCTTATGTTTTCAAGACTGAGGCATGAAATGAGTCACTGCTGAACACTAATTTATGATTATGAACATATTTGATAATATTACACTAGTATTTTTTTATTTTAAGGATTAATTCTTGTCACTGAATGTTTTAACTGTTTAAATTATCAGCCTACATCATTAGCAAAACAGGCTAATCTTGTGTGGCATATTTCCAGTTGCTTTTAATATTACTTTATTCGCAATCATGTTCATGGGGGACCCCTAGTGGTCAGGCCCTGCACTGCAGCTCTGAAAGCCCATTGGGTTAATCGATAATTTATGTAGCTAATAAAGAGGAGGAAACTGAAGCACGGATTCACAAATGAGTCCTTAGGGTTAATACGTTTTGCAGGCCTATAGGAAAGTGCAAGAATATGAAAACCATTTCTGTGAAAATGGCCAACTTTGTGAGACACTGTAAAACTGCCATTGCATCAGACTTCAATAACACATCTGCGCCTGTGAAAGTGTCGAGCGGCGCAGCAGGCGCAGTTTACATGATGACTGTGGCTGGAGACGAGCAAACAGCGCAGCTTAGCCCGCTCTCCAGTTACTGAGCGAAGAATGCATTAAAGCTAAAGAGCTAAGACTGCATTAAAGGCAAATTATGCAAGAATCACCTCCTCTCAAGCCCGGGGGGAGGGTGGAGGGTGAAGGGGGAGTGTGTATAGAGGAAGGAAGGAAGGGCAGGCCTGCTGAAATATTGATGAGCTGAAAACAGTCGTGCCACAGTCAGTAAACTGCTGCTTTTCTCCACATTCTCACACACTGCCTCTCGGGGACACACACACCACTTCAGTTCAGACACACACTCCTCTGACATACACCATGCATTATTACTATTATACTGTACACATCATTATATTTTAGTTTATACATCATATATTTTATACACTCTACAAAAGTTGGACCCTTCATTTATTTCATTTCCAGTCAAATCATTTTTCAGGAGGTATTTCTGATCAGATGAACAATACGGAAGGATAAAATGAGGAAGATAAAAGTCAAAGGAAAATAAATTAAAAAACAGGAATTTCCAAATAATAAACAAAGACGTCATGAACAGAACTGTGAAGGCTTCCTCTTTTCTCAGCACTTTCATTCTTTTTCACTGATCTGTTCATAAGGTCTTTGTTTATTATCAATCAGGTCTTCAGGTCTTCAAGGGTTCTTTAGTAAAGGGAATGGTTCTGTTTTGGACCATGAGTTCTATGTAGAACCATTTCATGCTAAAATGGTTGTTTGCATGGTGAAATAGTTCAGACTCGTGGACAATGTGTTGTATGTTTTAAAAGTGGTTCTGTGCAGCACCAAAAAGGGCTCTGCTATTGTTGTCAACCTTGTAGGTTCTACGTAGATCCATATACAACACACTCTCCATCAATCTTAAGAACAATTTCACCATGCAAAGGACCATTAAAGCATGAAATGGTTCTGTATAGAACTCATGACTGAAACAGAACCATTCCCTTTACTGAAGAACCCTTGGAGACATTGGAGGTTGGTAATAAACAAAGACCTGAACAGATGGTGAAGGAGAATGAAAGTCCTGAGAAACTACATTCTTGGTTCTTCAAGGCTTTGTTAGTAAAGGGAATGGTTATGTTTCAGACCATAGCTTCTACATAGAACCATTTCATGCTTAAATGGTTCTTTGCATGTTGAAATGGTTTCTTAAGATTGATGGAGAGTGTGTTGTATATGTTTCTTTGTGGAACCTACTAGCTTGATATTGTAACAATAGCAGAACGCTTTTTAGTGATATATAGAACCATTCCCAAAAATATACAACACATTCTCCATCAGTCTGAACCATTTGATCATGCAAAAACCATTTAAGCATGAAATGGTTCTATGTGAAACTAATGGTTCTAAACAGAACCATTCCCTTTACTAAAGAACCCTTGAAGAGTGTAGGTTTTTAGAGTATTTATTGTGCTTTGATATGTTGTGCATTATCAACTGGAAGGTGTTGAAGGCCAGAAGCGAGAATGAGAGAGGACTGAGGGGGCTTTTGAACAATTTACTACAAAGAATGGACGAGTCAAGCTCAAAACATGCCCCTCAGCATGCTATGACCCCATGTGGCTGCTCCGTGTAGCTGCACCTAGGGGTTTCTGTTACCCCACTCTGGACAGGGGCTGCCTTAATGTGCTGATCTGATCCCACCCAATTACAACCATTACCATCACAACAGCAGCAAAACAAAAACCCTGATAAGTAGATTAGCACTAAAGCTCATCTCAACTGACACCTCGATAGAAGCAAAGAAGGAGGAGAGTCAGTAAGACAGTCTCCAGTCAGCTTTTAAGCCACAGTATCTGGTGCTCAGGTTTCTCCTCTTCCTGTTATACGTGATTCATCATCTGAACAATAACATTCCTGAGAGCTTGAATCAGTGCCATTACTGCTCTGAAACCACTTGGTGAGATTTATGATGGTCATTACTGCCCCAGTTGTGTCCAACAGCACAGACGTCTCAACATGCAGCACAGGGATAAAACTAAAGCTCCTGTCATTTCACTACAACCTTGAGAACAATTACGCTAAGGCTAGCAGGTTGGGCTGACCACTGCAGTCTGGTTAACTGTTATTCTTTTAAATCCCAAATCAATGGAAATGCTACTTTTGAGGATTTGCAAATATTTTTTAAGGCTTTTAAGGCTCCTCGAGGTACTCCACACTCTTAAAAAGATGGTTCTTCAAGGGTACTTTAGTAAAGGGAATGGTTCTATATAGAACCATGAACACTCAAGGAACCCTTTGCATCATTAAAAGGTTATTCAGACTGGTGGAGGCTGTGTTGTAGACGGTTCTGTATAGAACCTTTTTGAAAATGATTCTATATAGAACCAAAAAGGGTTTTTCTATTGTTACGATGTGAAGCTTGTAACAATAGAAAAGCTCTTTTGGGTGCTATATAGAATCATTTTCAAAAAGCTATATACAATATATTCTATATAAAACCATCTACAGCACAGTCATGCACACTTTCCATCAATCTGAAGAACGCTTTCATGTTGCAAAGAACCCTTTAATCATGCAAAGGGCTCTTTGTATTCATGGTTCTATATAGAACCATTTTCTTTATTAAAGAACCCTTGAAACACCATCGTTTCTAAGACTGTAGTCTATATAAACACCACCGCATTTGCCACACACTTAAAAAAGATGGTTCTTTTTTAACTGTCACTGTCACAGCTGCTCCCTTGTTGCAAAAGAAAAAAAGACTAGATTAGACGTAACAAATAAACGAGTAATAAACGAAGATGTTATTTTGGAATCGTATTTAATTCCGATGATCACCAGATCAGAATAATGGTCTGTTTCCCTCTCAGATGAAGATTCGAGGAAGAATCACAGATGATGTCATGGGCTGTTTATGTTGGCGGTGAAGACGCTGCTGTTTTCACTGACCGGCTCACTCTGACTCAGTGGAGTCTGACCGGCAGGTTTGAACTCAGGTGTTACGGAATGTTACATCATGGCGTGCGTGTCTGAGTTTACGTGCTTGTGTGTGTGTTTACTGTGTCAAGTAGAGATCAGTGATCTGCCGGACAGCTGTTTGACCGGTCATTATGCAACCTGGATGGAAACATCATGGTTAAATGCTGGAGTAACAGCAGCTGCTGCCTGGAGCTCAATAGGAAAATATCCTGAAAAGGAAAGAATCAATTAATGGCCACTCCAGCAGCAGACCACGCTGGGCCATCACTGCTTTCGTTATTTATTTGCTTGTTTATTTACACAGATCCAGCCCTCAATACTCACTCAGGAAGTGTTCGAACAGAGAGAGAGAGAGAGAGAGAGAGAGAGAAGATCTGAACAAGAGAGAGTTGGAGAGAGTTAGACAGAGTTACAGCAAAAAGAGAGAGATGGGGAGAAAGAGAGAAATGGAATTTTAGAGAGAGGCAGTGAGAGAGAGCTACAAAGAGCTGGCATGAGAAAGAGAGAGTTAGGTAGAGTTAGAGGAGTAAAAAGAGATTGAAACAAAGAATCAGAGGAGAGAGAGAGAGAAAGAAAAGGAGGAGAGAGAGAGAGAAAGTGAGAGAGAGAAGGAGAAAAAGTTGAAAGGGAGAAAAAGAGAGAAATAAAGGAAAGAGAGCGAGAAACAGAGAGAGAAAGAGAGGACAAAGATAGAGACAAAGAGAGAGAGAGGAGGAAGAGAGAGAGGGAGGAGAAAGTGAATTAGAGGACAGAGATAGAGCAGATAAAGATAGAAAGAAAGAGAATAGAAAGTGAGTGTGAGTTAGAGGAGACAGAGAGAGAGAGAGAGAGAGAGAGAGAAAGTAAGAGAGAGGGAGAAAGAGGAGAAAGTGAGAGTGAATTAGAGGAGCGAGTGATAGAGAGGAAAAGTTAGAGGAGAACTAAAGTTTGAGAGAGAGAGAGAGAGAGAGAGAGAGAGTTAGTCATTCAGCCAAAAGCTGAATAAAAAGGCCAGCTATGACACACTCCTCACTGTGACTGATCTCAGCCTGCAGAATGAGTGAATAGCAACAATGAAAACACACTATAAATATTACAGACCTGCAGCCACATTTATCAATATTATAATATACTGATGAATATTTTACCATACTACTGGGTCTCTCTCTCTCTCTCTCTCTCTCTCTCTCTCTCTCTTTTGAACATTCTGACCTCATAAGCAGGGGAGCGGTTTGTGAAGCCACGCCATGCTTTTCATTTTTAATGAAATGAACGCATCCTCGCATATTTTATGAGCAGACCTCACGTCATGTCTTTAGTCAGTGTGAGTGAACACTGAATGACATCATGCTGTAATAGTGTAATACTTCCTTTCCTGTACTGTCTCTGTTGTGTGAGAGTTTTGCTCTAAAATCATTCAGACTAACATGCCTGTGCTTTTTATTTAAACCTTTAGTTTACATGCTGAAGGAACAATGCTGGGTAAGCAGGCCTAAAGAAAAAGAAAGAAAACATAGGCCGCTATTTTAAAAAGTAGTCTCATTAACGAATATGCTAAAATCAGAAATTGTGCTGAAATATGCTAAAGTTAGAAAGTAAGCCTTCAGACGGTCATCTAGTTTCTAATTTTGTCCAAATCATCTCTTTTTCATGCACACATACGCTCAGACCCTGGTGCCTGCAGTCTTATTACTGCCTGTTCTGGACACACATCACCACGTCCTGAAACTTGTTAGATTAGGCTGAGAGCCTGTGAGTGTGAGGGGTTATTCTTAGCGTGCTCTGTGTGTTCCTGTCAGAAGCTGTGCTGGAAGAGCTGAAGGCACTATGTGAAATCTACTTCAGCCTGACTATAATATCAGTCTGGAGGTCATACTTAACTCCTCGGAATAAGAGTGCTGATCTGGACACGGTTTACAATCTTTCAGATCTCTATGAAGACAGTTAGACAGAAGTAGTTTGATCAACAGTCTTGATCACTTCCTAGGCAGTGGATGTTATTCATGGACAACTGAATTTTCCTTTGTGAATATATATATATATATATATACACCGATCGGCATAACATTATGACCACCTCCTTGTTTCTATGCTCATTGTCCATTTTATCAGCTCCACTTACTATATAGGTGCACTTTGTAGTTCTACAGTTACAGACTGTAGTCCATCTGTTTCTCTGCATACTTTGTTAACCCCCTTTTACCCTGTTCTTCAGTGGTCAGGACCCCCATGGACCCTCACAGAACAGGTACTATTTGGGTGGTGGATCATTCTCATCACTGCAGTCAGTAACACTGAAGTGGTGGTGGTGTGTTAGTGTGTGTTGTGCTGGTCTGAGTGGATCAGACACAGCAGTGCTGCTGGAGTTTTTAAACACCTCATTGTCACTGCTAGACTGAGAATAGTCCACCAACCAAAAATATCCAGCCAACAGCGTCCTGTGGGCGGCGTCCTGTGACCACTGATGAAGGACTAGAGGATGACCAACACAAAATGTGCAGCAGCAGATGAGCTATCGGCTCTGATTTTACATCTACAAGGTGGACTGACAAGGCAGGAGTGTCTACTAGAGTGGACAGTGAGTGGACACAGTGTTTAAAAACTCCAGCAGCACTGCTGTGCCTGTACCTGCTCTGTGAGGGTCCATGGGGGTCCTGACCACTAAAGAACAAGGTAAAATGGGGCTAACAAAGTATGCAGAGAAACAGATGGACTACAGTCTGTAATTGTAGAACTACAAAGTGCACCTATATAGTAAGTGGAGCTGATAAAGTGGACAATGAGTGTAGAAACAAGGAGGTGGTCATAATGTTGTGCCTGATCGGTGTATATCAGCCTTAAAGACACAGTAACTGTTAGAACTGTTATTACTACTACTACTAATAATAATCCTCATCCTCATCATTATCATTACCTTTAACCATGTATTCCAGACGGGTTTGCGGTAATAATAATAAAAGTAATAGCAATAATAATAAGAAGAATGCTGCTGATGATAATGATGATGATGATAATGATATTATTGCTGTTCCTATTGTTGTGTTTATCATTGCATTTCTTTTATTTTTATTATAATTTCTATTTCCGTTTTTGTTCTATCTACCCAAACATACAAATACTCCTTCTCAAAAACACATTGTGAAGTAGCCAAAACTATTTATGGCTTCTCTGCTTTCAGCTTCAAACCATCAGATTGCTTACAGGACTACAGCTGTCCTATCTACAGTCCCCACTCCTGTTCTGGGAATAGGGGGGTAAAAAGGCTCGCCAGGCGTCAGGCTGTCTCTGCAGACTGCTGGAGTGGTTGTGTGAGAGAAATATCTCACCTCTCTAGCAAACCTGCATCAAACACTCAAACACGGTCCGGCCTGTCCCAGGACACTGACTCCGGAACACATCCCGACCCCTCCACACTCACCCTGACCCCTCCACACTGCTGCTGGGACATACGCCTTACTGAGAACCTCCCCAGAACCTGACGTTTCCTCTAACATGCATGTTATTCTCATAGGAATGCAAAGCAGAGTGGGTGTACTGTGTGTTCTGTAAGCTTTTGGCCAGAATTATCAGCTTGTACATCAGAACATGCTAACAAACAAATATGCTAGCATGCATAGTAGAAGAGGTGGGCATGGAAGACCACTGGGTTTGATTGTGGAAAACAGTTTCAGATGTGTGTTGTTCATGTTTTCACATGGTGAGTATGTTCTTTGCTAAGAAAGAAGTTAAGACACTATGTGCAGTGTGACCTGATAGCGTGTTGTGCAGGATTCTGTGCTATTCCTCAGCCTCATTGGTTTGGCAGAATTCACAATTATATCAATTTTTCATGTTGGCCTTCATCAACGTTCTTTCACTACAATACCCAGCATGCATCCTGCAAATACGTCACACATAACCATTGCAAATTACTGTCACCCAATCCTGACTGTTAGCGTAGCCGCCGAGCTTCAGGCTAAATACAACCCAGGAAACATCAAAATCCTGAAGAAGCAAAAACAACCCAAACAAAATCCTGAAGAAGACAGTGAGTGCGTTTACATGCGCTTAATAATCCGACAACTCCAGAAAATCAGATTTTGTCAGTAATCTGATCAACACGTCCATGTGCACTTGAGTAATCAGACAATGGGAAAACTCCAGGTCTGCAAGTCAGATAGTAATCAGATTTCTGCTTTGCACCTAGCCGATTAACTCACAGAAGAAGACGTGACATAAACATTATGTAAAACTCAAACTTCATGCCGCGGCTTTTTTAGAAACATCGCCCCACTTTACCTGAAAACATGAACATACATCATCTAGAAGATGAAGAAAATTTAAATCCTTTATTTCGTCGAGAATATAGTTGGTGTCAGCGCCACTCCAAAAGTGTTTTGCTACCATCTCGAAGCAACACTGCTTGCTTATTTCCGGTACTGCTGTCTGATTTCTAGACCTTACTCTGATCATTTGAATAATCAGATAACTGCAGAAATGATCGGATTATTGGGTGCATGTAAACGCACTCATTGATTCTTTATTCAGCACACAACGGACACCAAAGAAATAGCCAAACTGAGGTAAGGTAACTAGATAGCCAGCCTGCTAACTTTTGCTTTTAGTTTGTTTTCCTTCTCATCTAAAGGGTCATTTCTGTCATTTGAGTAATTCATTCTCTCCACTGTAAAGATGATTTGAAGACTATTTGAAGTCATTACAGTTACACAGCTACAACAGTATATTAGCCCTCCTAGCAGTACTTGCTAATATGATAAAACATTCCACCCAAAGCCCAGCTGCTAACACATTCCTAAAAATAAAGATGCCAAAAATGGGTTCTTTGCGCAATGCCACAGAACCACTTTTGGTTCCCCAAAGAACCAAATGGATTTTGTAAAAGGTGAAACTGTAAAGAACCTTACAAAGTGTAAAGAATTTCCATATAATGTAAAGGTTCTATCCCAATTAAAGTTTTTTTCAGGAACTGTACAAACCAAGAACCATTGAGAAACGTTTATTGTTAGGAGTGCAAGCCTGCTGTTGCTGCGTATGACTCAAAATGCGATTCGACAGGCCTACTGCCGTGCATAGAGGAGATGAGCGGCGTGGGTGCTGGGAGAAACGCCCTACTGGAGGAAAAAAGAAAGAAAGAGAAGAATGGAGAGAAAAGCACGGAAGCCCCCTTCAGAAACGTCCTGCATGCAGCGCAATGCGCTGGAGAAGAGAGGCGGGGGGGATGACTGATTCATCCACTTCCATAGGCAATTTATTTCGGTTCACTGAGACAACAAACTCCTGGGTGGGTGGGGGGCGGGGCTAGAGGAGGTGGGTGACGTCTACCGTGATGCAGGCAGGAGTCTCCACCGCTCCACAAAGTGGAACACCAGGGATGGAAGTAGGACGGGAGCTGGATTACATAAGGATGACAACTATATGAATACTCAGCAACATTCAGCTGACCTCTGACCCCAACTTCGGCCCACTCCCACCCTGCCAGGCACTTAAGTTGGACTCCATTAGAATTGATTGAGAAAATGAATCATGGATACGTACATGTGGCCACAGGAATGACTAACACTGTAGTGAAAAATAGACAATGCAAACAATGGACTAAGCTGTGTTATGATCGACTGTAACTGATTCAAAACAACGCAGTTGAACCTTTACCTTTAGACTGATGTATTTTTACACTGCTGCTAATCTGGCCTTTCCTGTACAACCTGCCTACTCTGTCAATCACACGACAAAGAGAAGAATCAGTAGGGGAGTCATGAGTGCACTGAGTTCAGCCTGATGTTCCACAGGACATGTGACCACTGCATTGTGCTGAGTAGAGGTGCATTGATCTAAAGGTTGCAACTCAATTGTATAGATTTTGGACTTTTAACGGACTTGGACTTTGACTGACTAAAATCCTTTTGTTCTCAATGGCGCTTTCACTTAATTATGTTTGTTTTATTAAAATAGATGACTGAACATTCCATTTGGTCGGTACCATTACAAAACTGCCCTGCGATGGACTGGTGACCTGTCCAGGGTGTATCCTGCCTTCCACCCAATGACTGCTGGGATAGGCTCCAGTCTGCTGGGATAGGCTCCAAACGTTTTAAACCAAGCCATAACTTTCTGTGACATAGCTTCATATTAAACTCTTTGGACGTCTGGTTCCCATCAGCACCGCTGTGAACGATTCTGACTTGGTAAGTTTCCCTAGAACAGAGCTTTTCACATCAGACTACTCTGAACACCACATGTTTACATCTTAATGATTTACTTATGCAGAATTTCAGAAAGATCTGTGGAATTTCACTGTAAATGACTTTGAGCAAGAAAAACATGATGCTGACCTATGACCTGAGAGGATTCTCTGACCATTGCAAACCAAACGGGACCAGGCTGACCATTCTCGCTTCCACATCTATCCTCATTAGTCAGCCATTACCAATCACATGCACTAATTTCTCTCTATCTCTTTTTCTTTCTCTCCTTTTTCTGATCTAAATACAGAATCCATCTGCTTGCGGTCCTGCTGCGATGTTTACCTATGGCTCGTAATGATTGGCGGCCCGCGAATGTTCACAGGTTTTGATCTTTTCGGAGGGGAAGTGGGAGGGTTACGAAACGCAGCCCGTCGCCTGCCGCCCATTGATGAACACTGGGATGGATTCTCGGCAGTTATGTAAGACATTAGTCATCCTGGCATGATTCATTTTATCTCTCTCTCTCTCTCTCTCTCTTTCTCTCTCTTCTCGCTCTCCCTCTCCCATTCCATGTCTTCCTCCAGTTCTCGGGCTGGAGATGAAGGGGGTGCTGACCTCTTTTTCAAGAGTGAGTGAGGATGCTATTCTGGGTCAGAGAAGAATAAGCTTAGAAACTGTCCATTGAAAACTCAGGAGAGAGCATTAAGCCAGTGTGAGTAAATCAGCGAGTGCTGAAATGACACTCAGGACATTAAGAGTGGGACGAGGGGATGCAAATATATCTTCTCCCCAGTGCTGCAGCATGACCATGACCTATGCTGCAACTAAAGTAGTCCACACGGCTCTCTACATACTGCATAACCTACATACCATCACTGCCATACGAGAGAACCACAGCTCCGTTTTTTCCTTTTTTTTAAGGTTACACTCTCAAAAAAAAATTCAGTGATTAAATATATAATACAGTAGCGGAAAACTACTCAAAAACATTTAACTTTAATTTAATAGTGTGTATAAGCAGTTTAGATGATGTGTGTGTGTGTTTAGTGTGTCCACTCTTTGCCTTTATTACAGCTTCCATGGTTATCAGAGACTTGCTTTTTCTTTTTCTTTTTTTTCAGTTTTTCAAAGAAATCTGAGTTGTTTTTCCACACCTCCATAGTTCAGTCTTAGAAGTTGCATTTTGTACTTGTCATGATCCAAGTAATACCAAACACTTTCAATGGTGTTGGGGTGTGGACTCTTAACGGACTGTCCATTGTTCTGAGAACACCAGCATCACCTCGGAAATTAAAGAAATGAAAGGTGGACTGTTTTGCAGCACTGTGTATTTCAATATGAGTGTGTGTGAGCGCTGGGATAGACTCCAGCACTCCAGCATGTACATACATACATATGTATATATATATATATATGTGTGTGTGTGTGTGTGTGTGTATAAAATACAAAAATGAACATTTTATTTTCATATGCGATGTTAACAGAGGTTAAAAACATTATTTCCTCCTCCTAAGAAATTAGCATTTCAGAAAAACAGGGTATTGTCCAGGTACATTTTGTGCCCCAAGATACAAAATATGTAAATGTACCCTCAAAGGTACAATAATGTCCTTGAGGTCCAATTATGTCACTGAGTATTAAAAATATTCTCTTTCCATGAGACAAGGCATTTTACTAAGATAAACAAAGAAATGTGGACAGGGTACGTGGAATCAATTCCAAATTGACTATAACTGTAACAGTACATGGCACAAGTGTGCTATAGAAAGGGTAATTTGACTGATTAAAATGTATAATTTGGAGTGGTTTGATATGAAATGGTTCATTGTAGAGAAATTTACCGATTTCAGTTTCTTCACAGTGGTGGTGAGAGGAACCAGGGGTTATGAAAGGACAAATATATCCATTTTATTTTCTATCCAAAATAATCAATGGATGTTTAAAAATACATTTTTAGGTCAAAATCCGATCTGAAAAGTATCAAAAAACAATGTCTCATATTTAACCATTTCATACAGTAGCTTTCTTTGAGGAAGCTTTCAGAGGCATTAAACTCTTCAGATATCTGGTTCCTGCAAATAATTCTGAGACAACTTTGAATCACTTTGTTTGCATCCTAACCATATCATTATGCAGAAATTTAGAAAAATTGGTGGAAGTCCCCTTACCCTAAAGATGCTGAAGATGTACCTTTAAGGGGACCACCACAGTGACAGCATTCATACCCTGAAGGGCATAATTTATAGAATGGAAGCATTGCATTCCCTCCATAGTTTCCTCTACAGAATGACTTCTGCTCCAGTGCTGTTTGTCTTACTTCTGTTTTGCTCAGTGACTAATGTGTTGCCAATTATAGGCACCACTTCCTGTCCTTAATGCACACAAGCTGTCTTCACTGTGTGATTAAACAATACGCTTTTTCCAAAGGACTTTTTAAGATTTGTTCCTTCATAGAAATGTGCTTGTATATACACTCATCTGCATGCATTGAAACGTTGTATTTGTAGTAAAATCACTCGGACACATTTGGAACTGCTCTAAGATTTGCTTTCTTGCTGTATATTCGCTGTCTCTGTCCTGCAGCTCACCGGTTTTGTCTGACTGCACCTTGTTCTCTGTGCCTCTGAACCGATGACATCATCCATCTTACGTCAAGCCCAAACCTCAGCTAACACAGCAGTGCTGTCCTGCTTTCAGTGTGAGCTCGTCTTTACCACACGCCTTTCCCAAAGCTAGATCATTTAGCGCTCTAGTTTTGTATGACTCTATTCAGTTGGTTCATATTTGCACCCATTTTGTTCAGTTTGTAAACATGCATGGCTTTACAGCTGATTTCAATGAAAGTGCATCGACACTCATACATGTCATTCTGCCTGCTCATTTACAGGCTAGCACTCTTTTCCTATTGTCGCTATTGCAGCTCTGTTCTAGCCTGCAGAGTCCATCTCCTGCGTTACACTGTGCTGCATTTACCACAGTGGAGCGGTGACATCATCACCCTCCTCATCCTCAGTGCTGGTGAAGGTGGTTGGGGTGGGGGGGTGGGATGTGGAGGCCCCACACACATACCCGCCCCGTCCGTCTTCATACGCTCAGGCTAAAAGGGTGATTTCACTGAGCTCCAATGAAAGCTGGCGGAGAAAGTGAATGGGGAGGGGGGGAATTATGAATGAATCAGCAGCCATTCTTAATCTCATCTCCCTCTCTCTCTATCTCTCTCTCTCTTTCTCTCTCCCTGCTTCTTTCACTTCACCCTCACTAGCCCTTTCATATTAGTCCTCCCTTTCTCTCTTTCCTCTGTCTCCTTCTCTCATACAGGGATGAGGAAAGAGAGAGAGAGAGAAAGAGAGAGAGAGATGTGGGGGCTGTTGCCGTGCAGATTATGGGCTGTAATCCTCAGGCAGGGTGTGAATGACACAGATCTGCTTTTTTTCTTCCGTTTCCAAAGGGAGGCCGGATGTTTCAGGCTTGCTTATGTCATGGCAACAGCAGCCACTAATACCGCCAGCATCTCTCTCTCTCTCTCTCTATCTATCTATCTATCTCTACGTCCGTCCATCAAGCAGAAAGTAGAGAAAGCAAGCTTGTGTCTCAGCATCCATTGAGAAAAAATGGGGGAGGGGTGCTGTACTGCAGTGTGTGTGTAAGAGAGAGAGAGAGAGAGAGAGAGAGAGAGAGAGAGAGAGAGAGAGAGAGAGATATTACCAGCATAATCACTCACACTAAGAACATGAGCACATTCTGCACCAAAGTGCTTCATTTTAACGTCACCTTTTACAGCACACAGCACAAGAAGTGCAGAAGGTACCAGGACACTAACTAGACATGTGTGTAGATATGTACATATATATATATATATATATATATATATATATATATATATATATACATATGTACATATATATATATATATATATATATATATATATATATATATATATATATATATATATACACGAGGGCATCAAAGCAGCTTGCGAGTGGAAGAACTAATGCAAACATTGTACATACTACCAACGTTCGGCAAATATGTACAGAAAGATGCCGGCTGTACCTGATAAGCGAAATAAGCAGCTGCCCTAACAACTTCTGGGTTATTAATTGCTATCATGTGGTCTGGTCGATCATGTCTCAAATGCATCTGGAACCAAAAAACGCAAAAGAAAAAGCTTAAATGTATATTTTTTTGCACATGACTATAAAACCACCATGCTGGTTTAAGTGTTCATGCACTTCAGTAGCTCTTGTGTGACTGAAACGTTTGCACAGTTTTTTTTTCTCTATCAAAGATACTTTAACTGTTTATAAGAGTTTCTGATTAGTGTGCAGGCCTGTCCTGAGCTTAATCCAGACTAATTCTTGAAAGAACCGTTTCTGTAAATGAAATGTGTGAGTGTCAGGGCCATTTCTGGCTGCAAGCAGTACAAGCAGTCACACACAACTCCTGAGCCTCTGTATAATAAATACTTATATGATTTATTTTGTTCAATTTTTATTTCTTACTTATTTAAAATGTACAATTCAGTAGATGGTACTTATCCGTATATAGTTAATGATTGTTTTAGTGTTTTAATTTTTTTCCTGATCAAAATGGCTCCAAATCAAATAAAGGTTTTGCCCAGGCCCATGTGTCTAAGCTAAGAACCAGTAAAGAACCTTTATTTTTCAGTGTGCATCACACCTGATTGAACATGACAATCAGATGTTAGATCAGAGACCAGATCTGATGCACACAAAGCCATGTGTAACATATGCTTGCCTACTGAATGAAATCCACCCTTCAGACCACCATTGTGGCTGCACAGTGAGCTCTGAATCAGAAGCCCCTTCTTATTCTCAAAGAACAAAATCTACAAGGACAACATCAATTCTGATAATAAGCAAAAATCATGTCATTGCTACTGTAAAAAACCCTCATATCTCTGAAAAGATAACAGGAGTTAGGAAAGATTATTTTATTTTGTGTATAAACCATGTGACTTAGTATAGAGGTACAGCTGGGGCTACTCTGTGGGTCAGAGTGTCCACTCTGACATGCAGAGAGACATCACCTCTACTGGGCTGCAGCTCTGTTCACTCATGCAGAGGGATCTGAGGCGTGCACAGCAACGTGACCCACTACACACACAGCACACAGCTGTAGAGCTGAAATGAGGGGCTTCATACAGGATGGGCAGAGAAATGAAGAGTGTAACACAGGCTATGACCTTAACCAGGCTAATCAGTATCATCAGAGAGGCAAGACCTAAGGGGGCTTTTACAAAGTCACAATTCTCTGTTTGGACAAGTCAGAAATGTCCAGTATGTAATATTACAATATATAATAATAATAATAATAAATTATATTTAATTATGCAGAAAATTAATTATTAATTGTGCAGAAAAGGGGGAGACTACAGAGAGCGATATAAACTGTGAAAGTCCACTGTGTGGTTACAGGTTGGAGGGTAGCATTATGTCCCAGAGACATTGCTACAGTGAGGGTGACAACCAACAACTAGCCAACTTCATTTTAGCTAAGTTGTTAGAACAGTATCCCCTTATTACTATAACCACAAACACAACACATTATTGCTGTTGACTGACCTCACATTTACCTGCCTAGTTACTCGAGTCATACCTTTTGCAGTACTGTGAGTAGATGTCATGGGCAAAGTTTTGAATATGTTCGTAATTTTTTCCCATGTCAATTTCACCACTTACTATGTAAGTAGTAGCCTATGCAGGGAACCAGCACTGCTCACCATTCACATGTTCCCACAGTCAGGACAACTGCATACAGAATTCTGGCCAATATCATACATTTTTCTTACATTTTATTTCCCCCCATTAGGACCACTTATAACATTTGTTTAGTTTTATGTACCGAAAATGGTAATAATTCATTTTCACATGACCATTTGCCAACCTCTCTTTATCCCTTAGAATTAAACATGCTGTTTTAGTTGCCTTTAAGACTGATATATGTAAATGAGCTCTGTTCTGTTTGGCTGCCCTGTATTGTGCCTCATTCAAAAAGCAGCCCAGGCTGAAACACTCTTTATAACTTCAGTATGAATGGTTGAGGATAAACTGCTGTAGGCTGACTGGGGTGCCACTCATATATGTACATAAATGAGTTAGTTTTCATGACATCACAGAAACAATGAATTCAAAATGGGCTGCTTTTGCAGCTTTGCATTAATGTAATTCAATAATATTAAAGGAGAGCTATAGTGCTCACTTTTATTTGTTTAAGGTGAAAATAAAGGCAGGAGGATGCAAGAACTCAGCAACTCTGAGAGGGCTTTGCATCATGCATACATGATGAAAAACCTTTCTAGATCGTTTTTAATGATAACATTTGTAAAAGTAAAAGAGTCAAAAGCATCTTTTGGCTCCTGAGGTTAAGGTTAGGTTCCAGCCTAAATTGTTTCTCTTGCAGCTGACTTGCGTAAAGTCATTGCAAAGCCAATCACAGCTCTTTTAAAAAGGCCTCACGCAGGAATGACATCACTGCCCTGTTCTATTCTATTACCTTACTAAATGCTCCTAACAGTGAGTGGCCCGAGTGGTCTAAATTGACTGCCCTCTGTGACCCAACACCCCCCTCCCTTCCAAAGTCACTATTGACTGGTCCCTCTGTGTTCACAGGAAGTTAAGTGACCTAATTTTGTCGAGCAGGCATGGCACTGCACTGAGATCTAAACACTAAGCTACGGACAGTCCGAATCCGTTTAATGATTCACTATAAAAAGACCTTTTAGACTAAATTTACTGGAGTATTTTGCAAGTGTGGCCTAGACAGAAACATTCATCCATCCTCAGAATGATTCATACATGCCGAGCAGCAACACAGACTGGAAGAGCTAGTGCCTGAATAGATGGCGGATGTACAATATGAGATAAACTCACTTTGTTTGTTGATTGAAATAAGGGCAGAGAACAAGTAAGAACCTGAAAGGTTTCTAAATGGCTTCTCACAGATTGTGTACGGTTCTTTAATTCTTTAATTCTTTCAGTTTTAACTTCTCACATCTCTCACATTTAAAAAATGGTTCTTTAAAGATACTCTTGCCATAAAGCGTTCTTTGAGCAATGCCTCAGAACAGGGGTGTCAAACTCAACCACTAAAAGGGCCATATTAAAAAAATCTAATCAAATCTGTGGGCCGGAGAAAAAATGTTTTTATTTCATTTGAATTCATTTTGTGCTATAACCTGAACTGGCCATTGTTTACTCAAAAACTTACACAAAAACTTCAGCATTAAAATATAGGCAGTTATAATAGACCTTGAAATATTACATGAATACTTGAAATATTAAAAATTTTAATGCCCCCAGGAGCTTAGCCTTTTAAACCTACCTATGCTTGAACATACCCTTGCTTGAACTAGACACCTGACATCCTTTCTTTGCTGCAAGTTCCTTTATACTTGGGCTAAATCTCTGAGCTGCTGAGCTGATGTTAAGTGTTTATATTGGTTGAACTGCAGCTGAAATGCAGCTAGTGTGTTTGGTGATATGACTGGTGTGGAATTGTGTAGAACTGAGGTGTAACCGCAGTCCCATAGATTTTTGCTGGGGTAGGAGAGTCAGAGCACACATTATGTTGCAGGGCATGCTGGGGACTGTAGTGAAACAGGCCAATATTGATAGAAAACTAAAATACTTTTGCAGGCCAGGTAGGATTGCATCATGGGCCTGATCTGGCCCTCAGGCCTTGTGTTTGACACATGGGCCTTGGAAGAACCACTTTTGTTTCCCAAGAACCATGTTTGAAAAAGATTTGTTGGTGTTAAAAACCTTTCAAAGGCTTAAAGATCTTCTGTATAATATAAATGTTTACCAGTTTGAGGGTTCTTCCTTGCACTTTTATATAATGTGCAGGTTATTTAAAACTTTAAAAAGATTTTTCACATTCACACATCTCCTTTACAAAAATGGTGCACTAAAGAGCCATCCACTAAAAGGTTCTTTAGGGAAGCAAAAGTGGGTATTCTATGGCATGGTGCAGAGAATCCTTTCTGGCTTGTCTTAATTTTAAGAATTGAGCCATCCACTGAAAGATTCTTTAGGGAACCTAAAGTGGTTCTTCTCTAGAACCTTTCCTGGCACCTTTATTTTTTAAAGGTGGAGCCATTCACTGAAAGGTTCTTTAGAGTTTCTCAAAGGTGTTGCTCTAAATAACCCTTTCTGTTTGAGTGATTCCACACAGATGGCAAGCACAGTTTTTCCACACAGTGTCATGGTTGAGCGTTTCATGGTGTCTCATTGCAAAATATCTGTAAAATATTAAACAAGCAATCTTCCGTAGTAGATGCTGTTGAAATAATACTTTCCTTTTTCTTGGTGACCTTGTTGTTCCCTGGACAGTGACTGCATTTGTGGGTATGATTTGGCTTCAAGTTGAAGCTTTATAACAGACAAGAATAGGATCGATTACTGAGGAGCACCATGAGCAGTACAATACTGCCATCTGCTGTTTGGGTTTCGGGTGAAACTGGCCTTTCAAATTGCACTCATTTTAATTCTGGGGCAGAAAGACATTTGAATAGCTTTTAAACCCATTAGACTCAATCACACTTTCACAATAGTGTTAACAATACAAAAATTCTTTGTAGATCACATATAACTGATAATGGTCTGGTTCTTTGTTGTGCTGTCATTCACATTTGAAGCAGTGAGGCCTACTTTATGCCTTTGTCTCAATCACTGCCAGAAAAGATCTTCTTTAATGTATCACTGCTTTCTTCACACTGTTCATTATCTCTCCTCACTGTTGGCTGTTAGTCATCTTTTACCACAGTAGAACAGACAGTATGACCTAACACAGCAACACGGTCAGCATAACCTCTAATCGTTTGCCTTACAAGATGTTCTACCAAAGGCAGCACTGCTTGAAATAAAGCTTAGTACATTTGATAATATTGTTTGCTCAGGCTTTTATTATGAAGGATTATTCAGCTCTGTGGCATTTGGATAAGCTTCTGTGCTTGACATGAGAACACCAAACACTTCTGGAGCAAAGATGTTGACTGTGTGGTTCACAGTGAGTGCTTTCAGAAAATCTTGTACTGTACTCATGAAAACACTCAAATGGTGGAAAAGTCTCTTAAATCAGATTCCTTTAAACAAGAACTGAACTATTTCGATGTGCTCTGGCTCCATAGTGTTTACATGAGGCTTCATAGAATATTTGTATTCTCTAAAACAGGGATGCCCAATCTTTTTGTCTTGGGGGGCCATAGTGCAAAGGGCCAAGAAGACTAAACAATATACAAGAAAGAAGGTAGATAGGTTTCAAACTGAGTTTTTAAAAAATGTTTTTTTTATATAACATGACACTATATTTTGTTACTAAAATACTTCACGCATACAATTTAATAATATACATACTCCAACTTTGCAGCAGCACTGCTGTGTCTGATCCACTTGTACCAGCTCAAAACACACTAACACACTATGTCAGTGTCACTGCAGTGCTGAGAATGATCCACCACCCAAGTAATACCTGCTCTGTGGTGGTCCTGCGGGGGTCCTGACCATTAAAGAACAGAGTAACAAAGTATGCAGAGAAACAGATGGACCACAGTCTGTAATTGTAGAACTACAAAGTGCTCCTATATGGTAAGTGGAGCTGATAAAATGGACAATGAGTCTAGAAACAAGGAGGCGTACTTAGTGAGCTGGCTGGTCGGTGAACAGTATATAAATATGTAATATATAAATGTTTGTTCTCTCACTGGGATGAGGGAGTGGGGTCAGGGTAGCTTCTTCACAGATCAACTTTGGCCACTTTGTCAGCCCTAAAACCTTGAGCTTTATGAATTTTGGCAGATTACCTGGTTCGCTTTAAGGTTATGTTTTATTTATTTACTTATTTATTTATTTATATATTCATTTATTTTATACTCCCAGCTCTTCATATCTACACAGAACTGATGTTTTGACATTTTGTACATGAGACATTTAGCTATAAGGTCCCTCATAAGCAGTTTTGTATTTTTTCTGTCATCCAACATAAAGTTTAAGACCCTATTCCAAAATGAACAGTAAAGAAAAGAACACATCAAGGTTTTCTCTGGCTTCAGGTTTGTGAATCTTTTGCCTATGCAGGCAAACCTTTTTGATCTCACACACACACACACACACACACACACACATACACACACATTTTCAAAGCCGCTTATCCTTCTCGGTCGTGGGGGGAGCTGAAGCCTATCCCAGTGGTCATTGGGTAGAAGGCAGGGAACACCTGGGACAGGTTGCCAGTCCATCGCAGGGCAGACAGACATACACATTCACCTTTTTGATCAGAAAACTAAAAACTACACTAGTAAGTTAACCAGGTAGCTAATTACCATGCTAAGTTAGCTCATTGGCTAATAAGCTGGTTAACATTCTGATGGCAGCTAGTGCAGCAACTAAATAACAATTGATAAACATCAATTAAACTTTTTTCTTTGCTTTTGAGCTTTTGAAAACAATGTACATAGTACAGACTACACAATGTAAGCTCAAATGCCAAGAAAAGGTTT
Source organism: Colossoma macropomum (assembly GCF_904425465.1). Taxonomy (NCBI): domain Eukaryota; kingdom Metazoa; phylum Chordata; class Actinopteri; order Characiformes; family Serrasalmidae; genus Colossoma; species Colossoma macropomum. Next base: position 8,543,619 of record NW_023494788.1, on the reverse strand, counting down.
AAGCTGTTATCAAGTGTTAGTTAGCTGCTGCACTTGCTAGCAAATGCATAAGCCTAAACTTTTTGTGGAACCAAGCAAAAGTGGTTCTTTTATGACCCTTTTTGGTCCCATTTGACAGCTTTTTAAGAGGATAAAAAAGAATAATGGAAATGGTAGCACATATGTTGAAGGATGTTACTTCATTGTATTAGTTTTTTAAAAATATGCATATAATATCCAACACATTTATAAAAACATGCATGTAATATCCACCACCACATCACATCAACCCTGAAAATATAACACTGTGCAGATGTGCATACAGCATTCTGTATACAGTGGAATTCACTACTTGATGCACGACTGATACCCTCCATAAGAAACATGCTAAGTGTTTGAATTCTTATCAAATATTTAATCATTTTTATTTTTTTTCATAATAATAAAAAAAATGAATTCTCACAAGCTCCTTGCGATTAGGCCAACTGATATGTCATTCAACACAATGCTGCTTACCTCCTTTCTCAGTTGGGAGTAGTGCTGGTTTATGGTTGGGGTACAGGGATCTGTTAGGCCTGGTACCAGGTAGGGGCAGGGACAATTCATTTAGTATGAACTGCTGGCTAAAGTTTGCCTGCAATGATTAAATGTAGGATATAGATGATCAAAATGTAAACAGTCAGATTTTTCTGTGAAGATAGTAAGTAACTGATGTTAGGAGAGCAGAAGTGGCCTATTTCACTATGGACTAAGCTAACAGATTAATGTCCACCACTCACTGACTACCCCCACCTTTCTTTGTAAAAAAAACTGGGTGAAATACTGTCAGCCTTTCTTTTCTCTCTCCAGTCTTTTTTTTCTGTCTTTTCGTTTTCAGAAGCCAAAGTTTTCTTTAGGAAGCGGAAATATGATGCTCAACCAGCACTCCTCACTTGGAATTCAATCCACCGTACCATTACATGTAAATTGGCAATACAGAGGCTCTCTGGATGTTTAAAATATTCTATTAATGATGATACAATTATTCTATAAATGATGATAGGTTAGTAATGTAATATTAAAAAAATGCCTAAGGTTCTAATAAATTTTTAGGGCCCTTATCAGTCACAGGACCTCAGAATCATCCTACCTTTCCCCCACCCCATACTGTGCCTCTGATTGCTGGCTAACTCCCACTGAGGTAACTAGCATAATTGCGTAGCATCAAAAAAGTATAAGCATCTCATTATAGTAATTGTTAAGTTAATATAGTCACTTCACCAACTCAGCATCTCTTTCCTTTACATTTCTTCATTAACTATGAACTGTTAGCTTTGTGAAAACAAAGTTTGTTGTCAGTTAAAATTACTGGGGTCATCAGCACATATATAAGTCACCGGGGGGTCCTGAGTCTGTACTTTTTAAAAATATATTCAATATTTTGCATCAAGAAATTTAGTTTTTTTTTGTTTTCTAACATGCAAAAGAATATGACTGATGTAAGTAGGGTAAAGTAAGGTGTGACTTAGGTCCTGACAGTGATACAGTGGTATCTAGCTTGCCTGCTACCATCGTTATATCAGGATTATGCAGAAGATAAAATTTTATGCAAAATAGTGTCTTTATGTGACACAGAATTTTTTTTCAATCACTAGTACTTCAGAAACATTGTATTTTACCTCTTCTGACATGATTTGTGACTTTCATGTTACATTTTCAGTGTGAAATCAGATTTGTGTGACCCAGTGTACATCTAATCCACATCAAGGCATAGCTGATATGCTATTTCTGAAAATCACACCCATGCAGTTCTGCATGATACACTCCTGTCCATGTCTAAGTCAGGATGAGAATGGATTTTTTGGTGATTTGGGTTTTGAATGTAGGCCACCCACAAGCCACTGCGATGATTCTATGCTTTGTGTCTTTCGCTCTAAAGAAAAATATCCCTCACGAGAGCATAACGTAGACCTCGTGCACAACCACTGCTGAACTATCAGTTAAGGGTTTTTACAAGTCTCCATAAGACTATTAACTCCGGCTAATATACATCATTGACTGAAATAAAAAGAGATTTGGGTTCATTGTTTAAAAGAGCAGCACCTCTCAAGAAAAATAAGCCATAGAAAAATAAGCTTGAAATTCATATTAATGTCACAGTCAAACAGTTATTTTTCAAAGGAAACCCTTTTCAATGAATGTGAGTCAATGAGGAAACGTTTACTGGTTACACTGTAAAAGATGAGCAAATATATGCAGCATGTTTAGTTTAAAACCAGCTGTTTGAGTTGGGGGGCGAGTGCCCGTGAGACAAAGGCCACTTGAACCAAAGGCTGAAAACACAAACATCCAGATTACCAGAGGAAAAGAACACAAATTAAATCAAGCCCACATAATGTAACAGTTTGAACCTTATAACCCTGCATCAGTTCTCTGGTGTCAAACACGCATTATCCAAAGATAAAAGAATGTACATGTTATGTGAGAGCGCACACTCAATGGCAGCTACAATTCCAGGACATGCTCTCCAGAAATGCCCTGCATAGATAGCATGAATGATATGCAGGCAGTTTCATATACTTAGTTCCATTAACTGGTTAATCAAATGGTATATAAATAGCCTTTTAGTACTGTATGTAATACTGTGAAATGGAATATGGGCCATAGGGTCACAGCAAGGTCACAGCAGGGAATCATGATGAAATGCCAACACATGCTAGCAAGCTAAGACTGTTCAGATAAATAAGGTGATGAAACGGTGATGTATGTCAAAGCTAAAAATGGGCAATGTGGTGACAATATAATATCGATACGTGATACCTATCATTTCTTTTTTCCAAGGTTTGGTCAGCTTGAACAGCTTATGCATACTACATTGTTAGAAATGTGTATGCAATAGTAAATCCACTTACCTGGAGTAGTCCTTAAGGCCAACACAAAAAAAGTGGCTATTTCTGCTGTTTCATATTCACTCTTCATTAATAACACAATATCTCAATGCTGCTTTTTAATATGTAGAGAATGTCATCTAACAGATTGGATTTTTATTCAGGTTGTGTCATAAAATGCCATTTTGAGCTAGCAAACGCATAAATACGACTGTAAGTCATGCTTTTTCATTGCTTTGGTTAAACAATCAATCAATAATAAGCTCCTACTAATCCAATTCACACTCTGAATGAGCTCATTATTCAGAAAAAAACAGAGCATCCAACAATAAAGGCAGCCCTGTGCATCTTTTATACAGTGATAAAAAACACAGTAGCACACAGAAAGCTCTGGTTCTACTAGCTGAAATTGATAAAACTGTTTTATTGTTGCCAGTGGAGACATGCATGTGGTTTAACTCCCAAAAGTCTGTATCTGACTATATCAGAACAGTGTACTGTGAGATAATTTATCACAATATGAAAAAACATTGTCATATGCCAAACAAGCTAATCAAAATTAACTGTTTAGTTGTTGCTAATGTGTAGTTAGCGTTTGGTTTGCCCTGTTCTCAGACATGGAACACTTTCACATGATGAGACACCCCGCTGTCTGTATGAACAGCTGTTTAAGGACAACACTGAAGCTATTTCAATATAGACACGTGCTTGACCACTCGCATTAGCAAGAGATAAGAAAGGAACAGATAATAAAACAGACTGATGATGATATCAGTGACCAAAGGGACTCATATTAAATGTGTATATTCTAGTAAGTCCTTTTCTTCAACATAAATGTAAGTGAGCTGAAACATTCTCAATAACATGCAAGCCAATATGAAGGCTCCGACCAAGAGTTTCAGTTAACATCATGCTTGGACTTTTTTATAGCTGTTCCCAAGGGCTAAGTGACCTTGAGTTCAACTTTAAAGGCTTCTGGGTCAGGACAGGGTAAGACATTTGTGGGTTTGATACTTTTCTTAAGGTGCTGTGAACCCCAAACATCTCAAAGCTGATATTGTATTGCTGCTTGTACAACAGGTTTACCAAGTAGTCTTTGAGCTGTAGGATGTGTTCCTACAGGATGTATATATATATATATACATATATATATATACATACATATATATATATATATATATATATATATATATAGTAATAATGTAACACGTATTATTTTGTCTGTGCTGTTATGTTTTCCTTTTCTTTCTTATTACAATCAAGCAGCCCCATATTAAACTGTATGAAACTCAGTCATTCCCCATGTGCACCCTGAGTCCACTGAGCATTCCTAGGCAGGCACATGACTTAAGAAAACAAAAAAGAACACAACACAGAACCCAGTGCGGGTGGTGATTATACAGATGCTTAGCGAAGCCTCCAGTAATATGTGGCTCTGGTAACCTTGACAACCAGCCTGACGTAGCCCCTGTAAGCTCCAAAGGCCAGTCTTGCTCAGAACTTCTCATATGAGTGGAGTTCTCGCAGCTCAGTGCTCCTCTGCCTCCTCCTCAGGCCAGATCAGCCATGCATCTCTCTCAAGAGGACGGAAAGGTAGAGATTGTACTGAAGGAGGAAGAAGCCACAGGAACATCATTTGAAGTAAGTGCAGCAGTCATGTCGGACCAAAACTGCACACTCATGCCGCCCTGCATGAGCACGTAAATGCAATTTTTTAATCACTTGCTTGTTGTTTCAGCATCACATGGTTTAGCACATGCTCTGTCCACTGGCTGTTTTCTGTGCTGAAGGTGGATTAAAATTTTGCAGATTTTGGAAGGAATAATTCCCATGATTTTTAAAAAAATGTCTGCATAATTATATTATTATGCAATTATTATTAATTATTATTAATTCAAAATAATTAATGTGAAACAGTACATTGTAGAGAAACTTACCAAGTTAGAATTTTTGACACACTGCAAAAAATGGTATCTTGTCAAATAAAATTATCTTAAATCTAGTCAATGTATCCAATATTTCTCCTGTTGAGATTGTTGTAAGCTTAATTTAAGATTATTTTAAAATTATCTCACTATATTGGCAGATAATTTAGCTTGTTTTAAGAAATGTACCAGTATAATAAGATCATTTTACTTAATAAAATTACTTCAAACAAGTAAAAATGTTTGGAAATAGTGAAATAATCTTATAATAAGTGCACAACCATCTCAAAATAAGACGTATTAGATGTATTGACTAGAATTAAGATAATTTCACTTGACAAGATGCTATTTTTTGCAGTGCAGTGGTGCAAATAGGAACCAGGAGTCCATAACACACACCTCATAGCGATTTTATTGTATCTAAAACAGTCAGTCTCTTCCCAGTGTTGTACAGTATTTAATATTTATAATGGTGAAATAGTGGACCATGCAAAAAATAAAACCATTGGCTTCTATTTTGCCTTGCAACAACCTGCATAGACCACCTCGCCATGAATCTCTTTTTAAATATATACATTTTAAGCCCTGAATTAAAAAGCATCAGGCAGTGCATTTTGTATAACTTTTTGTATTTTGTATAACTTTCTGTGAGGTAACTTTTCTCATTAAATGCCTTGGACGTCTGGTTCCTATCATCACCACTGTGAACATTTCTGGCTCAGTAAGTTTCTCTAGAACAGAGCATTTCACTTCAAACCACTCTGAATGACTTTTTTTTACAACCCTGCTTCCAAAAGGTTTGGGAAGCTTCAGTCGTGTTTTTTCATCTCAAACTTGATTTTTCTCAGATTACATTGAGCATTAAGGAATCTCCTAATTCCATTCAAGAAAATAGGGCTAATTACAATGGATAGGAAGTTTCCCTTCAAGATAACAAGGTCTATTTTCATACTCTGGGGTAAGGTTGCATATAAGTACCAGGACTAAATGCGGCTTTAGGCCCTTTTCGGAACAAATCAAAGAACACATCTCTCACTAGATCCCGGAGGGATTTTTCTTACAAATCACATTACAGTTATTATGCTGCCATTTACTTTATACTGAATCATCATACAGAAGAAGAGTCAGGAGAAGCTATAATTTCTGCTCAGATATGATTTTTTATTCAAAACATGGCAGGAAAAAAACAGGCTAGAATATGTGAGGCATTAGTAAACCTACAAAAGCCTGTACAGGGTTTTGCTCTTCCAAATGTATATTACTAGCTAACATAAAAATGTACATATTAAAATTTAATGTTGTTTTCCCATTAAAAGTCTAATCATCTTTTTACAGAAAACAAAATTTTACAGAAACAAATGTGACAGTCCTTTAGTGAAGTGTCATTTGTCCTCCATATTCATTTGGCCCAGTGTATTTTAATATAGGGACTATTTACAACTTTTAACAGCTTTAAACAGCATTAAAATGTGCAGAAGTGTGTTCTCTCTAGAGGATGTGTTGATTTTTTTCACTTAGAAAACAAACTAAATGTGTGATTTGACCAGGCACACCAAAATTGCCACATGTAATAGGATGCAACCTTTGCTACAAGCCAGTTTGTGAAATTGCCCTGCTAAATCTGCCCTGGTCAACTGTAAGTACTATTATTGTGAAATACTAGTGTCTAGGAGCAACAACAACTCAGCCACAAAGTAGTAGAACACGCAAATTCACAGAGCAAAACTACAGAGTGCCGAAGTGCATAGTACCTAAACATTGACCATCACTCACTACAGAGTTTCAAACCATGTCAAGAAACACCAACACAAGAAATGTGCATGAGGCCAAGATTATTATGCGCAACGCCAAGTGTCAGCTGGAGTGGTGTAAACCACACTGCCATGGGACTCTGGAGCTGTGGAAACATGTTCTCTGTGATGAATCAAACTTCACTATCTGGCAGTCTGATGGACAAATCTAGGTTTGGCAGATGCCAGGAGAACGTTACCTACTGGAACGCTTAGTGCCAACAGTCAAGTTTGGTAGAGGGAGGAAAATGGTGTGGTGGGGTCTGATTTTCAGGGTTTGGACTCAGCCCTTTGGTTGCAATGAAGGGTAACATTAACTGCTACAGCATACAAAGACATTTTAGACAGTCATCTACTTCCAACTGTGCCCTTTCCTGTTCCAGCATGACTGAGCCCCTGTGCACAAAGTGAGCTCCATAAAGATACGGTTTGACGAGTTTGGTGTGGAGGAACTCCAGTGGCCTGCACAGGACCCTGACCTCAACCCCAATAAACACCTTTGGGATGAACTGAAATGTTTATTGAGAGCCAGGCCTTCTCATTCAACATCAGTGCCTGACCTCACAAATGCTCTTTCGATTGAACGGGCAGAAAGTCTCTCAGACACACTCCAAAATCTAGTGGAAAGCCTTCCCAGAAGAGTGGCATTATCCCATAACCATAAATGTAAAGCAGCTGTTATGTTATGCCACCTGTTTCAGATACATTATCACTTTCAAAGCTGCCAGTTATATAATGTAAGTCTGCAATTTTTGTATTAAATGTGTCCATATGACCTAAAGAGTGTTTTAAAAGCACCTCTGAGCACTTCATCCATCTTAGCGTGTCAAGAAAGCTTTGTCTTCAGGGCTGCACATCTGAGGTCAATATGCTAAGGGTAGTGAATGATACTGTGTTGTCAGCAACTGAACAGATTCATCTCATTTAGGTCATTCCAGTTCCATCATGATGAACTTTAAGTGCAAATTTTAGTGGAAGAAAATAACACATAAAATGACTTTTGCACAGGCCTCATTTAATTTGTCAGTTTTATTTTCCACAATATGTTAAATTCAGAAAATAAACAGTAACTGTGTGTTAAAATGTGCAGAAGTGTGTTCTCTGTAGAGGATGTGTTCACTTATTCTCAATTAGAAAATCCAAACATTTAATTTGACACAAACTTTTGTGTACAGCTGTATTTGAGCACTCACTTTTGGATTTAGGAGACATTGTGTCTGATAAATTGTGTTTCCTGCAGTTATGTTATTTTCTTAAAAATTAATGAACTTAAAATTTATACTCAAATATATGAAAAACAAAATTGGAGAAAATTTTGTCAGTAAACCAATCAACATGTTTATATGCACTTGAGTAATCAGATAATGGGGAAACTCCAGGTCTACATGAGTCAGGCAGTAATAGGATTTCTGCTCTGTAACCAGCCAATAAACACACAGAAGACGTGACATAAATGTAATGTAAAACTCAAACTCTATGCTGTGGCTTTTTTATTTAAACATTGTGCCACTTTACCTGAAAATATGAACATACATCATCTAGCATATGAAGAACATTTAAATCCTTCATTTTGTCAAGAATGTAGTTGGTTTTAGTGCCACTCCAAAAGTGTTTTGCTGCATCTCGCAGCAATGCTGCTGCCTTATTTTTCCGTTTTGTGGTCTGTTTTCCCACATGAGCAGACGGACTCTGAAAGAAATCAGAGTAAGAGTACACATGTACTGAGAAATCTGATTACTGAGCTAAAATCCAGCTCTCTTTATCGGATTTCTTAATCACATTTCTAGACTATACTCTAATCTAAGAAATCAGAGTATGCTGTTAACATGACCATTTGAACAATATGATAACTGCAGAAATCTGATTACGATCGGATTATTGAGTGCATGTAAACTCACTCTATGTCTCATCATGCATCATGTTATTCTTTTGGTCATATAACCCAGTCTTAAACTGATACATTCCTTAAGATGATACTTATATTTTACTCCTTGATTGTGCCAATCTTATTAAACTACCTCAGATAGTCCACTGGTGCTCTTACACTGGGTATTAGCACTATGCTAAGCTTACCTGGCTCAATAAAGTCATTAGGTGAGTGGAATTCATCTAGCAAATGCGCAAATGCAAACTGAAATCAGCTCCTCTGGGCTGTGCTGGAACATAATCAGCAGTGAAGTCAAGGAGGAATCTCTCCTACAGCTGGGAATTTCTTTTCCCCATTTAAACCGCTCTCTAAAGTTTATATATGAGCGTCCATAAACTAACTGTTTTAAAGGTATAGGGGGTAGGATGTCAGTTAAAGTAACTCCAGGAGATCATAATAAATTGGTTCCAACCATTTAAAAAGCTACCGGCCAACATTTGTCCTGAGTTGTTTTGCGCAGAGCTTTTTATGGCCCTGCCTAAGGTCCACTTTTTGCTTCAACCATTAAAATATTAGAAAAATAAAAGTCATAAACTCCAGTTGTGGTCGAAACATCACCTGTAGGCCATTTCTAGCACATGGACACCTGGACAATCACAACAACAGGATCTTGGACTTGACCAGCTGTAGTGCTTTTCTCTATGACGACTGGAGTTTTAGAATAACAAATATCAGCTGAATGAGGGGAATCCCACTGGGTATTGGACAGAGCTGTGGTGTCCTGGTCCAGCCTGCTGCTGTGTGTTCTCTGGGCACAGTCATCTGGGAACACGACAAAGGCCTGGAGCTGAGAGGATTTATAGACTTGTTCTCAATTAGTCAAGCTCCAGCTGGGCTTTCAGTGCAGAGTCGGGTCTTCAGTGCAGAGTCAGGCCCTCAGTAGAGAATCAAGCCTTCAGTGCAGAGTCAGACCCTCAGTACAGAATCAAGCCTTCAGTACAGAGTCAAGCCTTCAGTGCAGAGTCAGACCCTCAGTACAGAATTGAGCCTTCAGTGCAGAGTCGGGCCCTCCGTGCAGAGTCGGGCCCTCAGTGCAGAGTCGGGCCCTCAGTATAGAAACAAGCCTTCAGGACAGTCAGGCCCTCAGTACAGAATTGAGTCTCCAGTACAGATTCAGGCCTTCAGTGCAGAGTTGGGCCTTCAGTGCAGAGTCAGGCCTTCAGTGCAGAGTTAAGCCTTTAGTATAGAGTCAGGTCCTCAATACAAAGTCAACAAAGTTAAGCCTTAAGTATCAAGTTGGATTCAAGACTCAAGATTCAAGACTTCAGTGCAGAATTAAGCCTTCAGTGCAAAGTTGGACCATCAGTACGGAGTGAAAGCCAGACTGTACACTATTAGTTTGACTCTGTACTGAAGGCCTGACTTTGCACTGAAGGTTTGAGTCAAACTTTCAGGGCAAACTAGCCTCTGCAGCAGTGGCTATGATAGCAGTCAGGATTTCTTTATCACTGGGGGAAGGTTCCCAGTGTTCGCATGATGTTTTTGTGTAATGTATGCTGAGTACTGTAGTGCAAGAACATTGATGGACGAAATTAAAAAATGGATATGAAAACATGATGCGGCTGAGGGATGCAATGCTGCAGTATTACTATCATGTAACCCGACAAATAACACATTGGTGCTAGTTTTCGGCATGCCTCTTTAAAATTAATCAGTGAAACAAACTGAACCGCTTTTTCCATTTTTTTATTATAATTTTTAAAATCATGCTCAATTGAACCATGTAATTTTACACAATGTTCAAACTCTTTCTTTAACTGTTCAGCTCCTCTAACATGCAGGGAACATGCACTAGAATTGTGGAATCCTTTCTAGATGTACATCTTCACTTTTTACCAGCAGGTGGCAGTACATCCTAAGTAGCCCTTTATTTGCGCAATGAATGATGTGTTGAAGATGTCAGGCCATGCACATGTGTGGATGAGTGTGTAGGAGTGCAGAGCATTAGGTTTGAATTATTATTCCAAAACGAAAATGTTTCATTACTTCTTTCTACGGGCCAGTAAGCACAAAAGAATGAACAAGTTTAAAAGTGCAGAACGGCTCCTCAAAAAGGGGCCTTCCACTTCAGGCCCCATAAATCACAAACTAGCAAGAGGACTGTAATCATGTCCTCATCTCTTGTCAGTCATTCTCAAAAGAGACTCGTTCTATTGAGTTTGGGGAAAAAGAGAACATGCACAGAGGACACTCTCTTAAACGCTGTCCTCAGGGACTTGTACTTTCATGCCTGACCTCTCTGTATTAAAATGAGTCACCAGTTTCCTGATAGACTATCCTGTTTTCCCAGTGAGCAATGCTGGCCTAGTTTAACATCATAGCAGTTTATTCACTGAATTAGCGCCGTTTAAAGCCCTCATTTTTACCAACAGTGGACCTTTGGGAAAAGTGGCAACCCATTGGTCATGCGTGGTGAAGACACAGGTGACTCAGAAACAAACAAAGAGGCCTGAATCAAAAGAGAAAGAAAAGAAACACTTGGGACAAGAAAGCAGTTTGTGACAAATAAGATAAGGAGGAAACGACTCATTGACTCTAAAACCCAGCATTGTTGGTTTTGGCGCATGACTGCAAAATGTGGCAACATGTTTTTGATGATTTTTGCAATCATAACTTTTCCCATGTTCTTGAAAAGTGCGACCGTTGCATTGAAAAGCTGAATTTATTTAGTCAATTTGCCAAAACCTAGCTTATGTTTAAATATCTCATCCTATTTTTGGTCATTTAAATGTCACATTTAATCATTTTCCCACAGACTTCAGGAAACAGCCACCAGCCAGACCACATGGTCATAACAGAACCAAGGAGTGACAGCTTAGACGAGAGCCTTGACCACAGGCCTGGGAATACCCTTATCTACTCCATCAATGACCGTCCACCTTGGTACCTCTGTGTTCTCCTCGGCTTCCAGGTAGGGAAAGTATCGTTTTTAGCTTTCCAGTGAGGTCAACCTACCCTGTACCTACACACATTGGACATTTTATAAGAAACACCTATCATATACAGCACTGTGCAAAAGACCACCTTCATTTTCAGCATCAGGAAAAACAGGATTTACACAGAAGCCTCAACAACTAAACTTAATGTAATTTTTTTCAGTATCTAGTGTGTCCACTCTTTGCCCTTATCACAGCTTCCACTCTTCCACAGCTTCCAGTCTTTGTTCTGGAGTGGTCAGTCCATCGCTTTTCGCTTCGTTTGATTTGAAAATGTCTATTTCCTTTTCTCAAAGATGAAAGCTTTAAGTGCTGTTTATCTGATGGAGACAGTTTTGCTGGTCTACAAGTTTCAGCATGGTTGTCAGGGAGTCTTATTTTCTCTGTATCTTTAATCATTTTTTGAACTTTAGTTTTAAAAACTCCAGTTTTTCATGTATTTTCCTTTTGCTTTTCCCTTCCTCATGTAAGAGGATTGTTTTATATGTAGTATATGTTATATCTCCTCAGAAATATCCCCTGAAAAATGAATAACTTGTACTTAATGGACATTTTGACTGGAAATTATGGGTGGTCTCTGACTTTTGCATAGTACTGTAGGTACTATGTTGCACTTACTGACTGTCCTCCATTTGTTGTTGCACAGTTTATGAGCCCTTCTCATACTGCATGCCTACAAATGCGTCCAGTGTCCTGGATTTTGTTAGCCCAGCAGTTAATGTAACTATTGAAGAGTGAAATATTTGGGTTTGATAAAATGAAAAACGCATGTAGTTACAAGGTAAGTGTACCTCATAAACCTGACCTTCTCTCAAGAAGTCCATTTCTCCGCCTCTCCCCCTCCCTTAAACTTATTTCCATGCCTGATCCAGCACACCTGATCCAGTTAGTCTAAATCTCAGAAGCATCTGAATACTTGTGCAAGGTGTGTTAGATTATGGTTGGAATGAATGGGAGGGTTGCCTTCCAAGAATGTGGTAGGAGATGTTCGCTCCATAATCTCTCGACGAACTACTGCAGTGGCTTGGGCAGCTGGATTGCTGCTCCCGTAGCTGGAGCAGATCAAAGAGAAGAATGTCTCAAAGAGAAGAATGTCTTAAAGAGAAGAATGTTCTCAAGAGAGCTCTGGAGCCTCAAACTGCAGTGCAGTTCATGACGGACTGGTAGGAGGTTAGTGCAGAATTGCAACCTGAGTGACGCTTAGACCACCCTGTGTCTTGCCTTAACTGCGAAACCTGTTTGTCATCCTTCAAGTCTAAAGACAGAGTAACTGCAGTGTATTTCAGTAGTACGGTTGTATGTAAAAGTTTGGGCACTCTAGTCAAATTCCATGTTTTGTTGATTTTTTAACCTGTAGGCCAGAAAGATATAACCTAAAATACAGCAGTGAGTATCGTGTTTTGTGGCTCTGCAACAAAAACAAAAAACAGACAGAATGTCTCCAGGTGGCGAAGATTTCTCTTGCTTCTCACAAAATGGACAAACTGGCACTGAGCAGCCTTCTGTCCAAATTGGAAAAGTAAAAGGAGCACGTAGCGCTTCACCACCTCATTCAGAAAGTGGAACTTTATGAGAGTCTTCTGATACAGCTCGCTCTGTAACTCAGTTTGAGCTGCTTTTAGAACTAACAGCATCCGCGAGGAAGCAGAAGGCAAACAAATTTTTTCTAAGGTTCGTCAAAAAGTTCTGGTTGCTGGGACACAGCTGCTCCGTCAGCTTGGCTGTCATCATTGCCAACAGCACACTGTAAAAAAAATTCCGTAAAAAAAACAGCGAAATGTCTGGCAGCTGTGGTTTCCAGCAGATCACCGTTAAACTACTGTGATCAACTGCCCATATTAATACATTAAAAGCACATACAAATGTAGTACATATCAGTATTCTCGGGCATATATTGCTGGTATATTTACATATAAATTAATAAATAAATAGTAAAATAAATAGTAAAATAAGATAATGTAACAATAAGTAAAGTGAACATTTTAAAGAGAGGTGACCATGATCGGTCAGTGAATTTTTGTCGCTGGTAAAAGTTCACAAAAATCTAACAGAGCGAAAATAAAATATCGTTGCATTTTCGTCATTCTGAAAATCACATTTGGTATGCAAGATATCATCAGTTATACACATGCTTGGTTTAATTTACCAAAAAACTGCCCGAATTAAGCATTTGAAGGCCTTCAGCTTCAGGTGTCTGAGAACTGAAAACAAGCAACTACCTTGCTGTGCTGTATGTTCAGAGGTCTATTCAAATGAAGCTTTCAGGGCAAATAAATTACACCGTCAACTGGAAGCTTAACATAGCAAATACACATCTAAACCTTTTGAACTGAACAGCACCTAACTGCCTAACAGCATCAGCTTAGGTGAGCTATTTTTTTTTTTTGAGTAATAATATAAAATCAAGAAAAACTGACAGGCTACACTGATTATGATATCATATTTGTTTGCATTTTAAATAATCTGGTTGGTAAAATTTTGTGGGCTACAGAAGATTTTGCGGTTGTTTGTGTGGGCCATGAGTTAGTAAAGGTTGGGAACCTCTGTTCTTAATGAAAATAGGTATGCATCCTCTACAGAGAACACACCTCTGCTCATATTAATGCACAACTACTGTTTATTTGTTGAATTTAACATACTTGGAAAAAAACAACACAAAATGAGGCCTGTGCAAAAGTTATGGCACATTTTCTATGTTTTATGTTTTTTTCCAATACGTTAAACTCAGCAAATAAATAGAAATTGTGCGCTACAATTAACAGAAAGGGTCTGGTAAACTACACAGAGGTTCTTGAGAATAAGGATGTTTTGCTTCACTAGCTGTGTAAGTAAAGAACTTCTGAAGCTGTAGGAGGTGAACCTGTCCTGTTTATGTATTCTAGAGTACTAGAATACTTCTAACTTTCACTTGTAAGAATTATAAATTTCAGGTTGGGGACACGTGAAGGCGTTTTAAGTTGGGGGTGCTGAAATTTTAAGCAGTATAGGCTGTATATGACAAATACAGTGATGTCATGTAAAACTATATACGCCAGTTTTTCTTTTTTTTGTTTTCATATTTTTCTGTTTCTTCATCTCATAATGTGCTACTATCATGTGGCAAGAGGTGAATCACTCTTTTCTGCACTGACTTTATGCAAATAAGTTGAGCAGCAACCAATGTGATGTCATCAGGCACAGTAATGTCACAGTCTTTGTCAACATGCTGCACATGAAGATATAGGCTAATGCTTGAAAAAACAACTAATATATTGAGAAAGTGGGATATTATTGATCTTTTTTACATTAAAAAAGATATTAGGCCTCTACAGTGCTCAGTAAAAGGCCCTGCACATATTTTACACACCCACAAAGCAAACGACTAGAAAGGGAATTGAGTCAGCTTGCCATAATGAAAATTGAACTTTTATGTTCAACAGCAGGCTTTGAAAACAAATCAATAAAGCATAAAATAAAAAAAAAATTATAAGTTCCTTTTTTATATTCATTTTTAACAATTAAACACTTAAACAATGCAGCCCATCCAATATCTTTGAGATAAGCTGGAGTGATCCAGAACTAAACATCCAACATCAGTACCTGATCTCACTAATGCTCTTGTTTCTGCGATCCTCACAGCAATGTTCCAACATCTAGCGTAAAGTCTTTCCAGAAGGGTAGAGGCTGTTACTGCAGCAAACTGGGAACAAACTCCCTATTAAGAGCCTCAGGGGGTTGGACGAGCAGGTGTCTACAAACCTTTGGACATAATAATAATTAGTGTCACTTCTCTACAAAAGGATTAAGTCTAGTCCTCAATCCAAAATAGGCATTATGTACAGGTGTTTTTCAGCAGGTCATTTCTGAGGAGATAGACAATGGACTGGCCACCCCAGAGTCCTCAACATCACTGAGTATGTTAGGGATCTCTTGGATCATGATAAAATGCAACCAACTTATAAAACTGAACTTTGTAGGTGTGGAAAAAAAATATCCCTGCAGATTTCTTTGAAAAACTGAAAGCATGTGAAAGCAAAGCGTGGTAAATATTGAAACAAATGATGTTATTAATAAGTTTAGGAGTCTTCTGTGTAATTTTCTGTTATGTTTTCTGCTTTTTTCCCCAACACTGAAAACTGAACTTGTGCTTAATGTTCATTTCGACAGGAAATTAAACAATAGAAGGATCTCTGACTTTTGCACAGTACTGCATATTTCACCTTATAAAACACGCCGGCAATATATATTGTCAAACTACATCCACCCTGTCGCATTACGAAAGTGATTTTTGACAGGCTAAGCTCTAAGAAGAGCTTGGAAAGAGAAACACAGCCTACTTCTGTATAAACGCAGTTTTGGAACAAGACACATGTAAACACAAGATTTATTGACTGATTTTAGGACGCATTCTAGACAGAAATGAAGGCAGCATGGATTTGAGTTAATAAATCCACAAAAACAATAGAAACATCAACATCTGATGTTCCAGCTTACATACTGTTCAGACCAAATACTCCAGCTTTAGTTGTTTTGTTGAGTGCAATTGCTCTATATACTTCTGGAAATGAGGGTAATCTTCCCAGCATGAAGCTCGCTTCATGTGACCAGTGTAATGAATCAATCGCTTAATATAAACACATGCAATCATGGGACAAGTTGTGGCTTGAATTAAGTATGATTGTTTCGGTCTGGTACTGCATAGTTCACATAATAGTGTGCAACAAAATGAATTCAGTATGATGAAAACATACTGTGAGTAATTGTCAGACACTATGAGCTCTTAGCAGTGGGCACTTTAAGTAAGCATAACAGCCGATAGGCGGTGAATTCGGACTAGACTATTAATCACTACACAGCAAGGCTCATTTAGAAAATTGCACATTTATTGAACTTTTGCCAATGGAGCTCATTTGAGCCCATGATTAGCATGACCTGCTTACCCAGGGGTCTCAACGTCACAGATCTGAATCCTTAGTAAGAGAAGATGAAGTGGTTAGGGTGGCATAAAACTTCTTTCTTTGATGAAAGGCTTGAGAATTCAATGACAAAGTGGTTTTTAAAGACTCCTTTATGGCTGCATATTTTCTGTGGCAACTGAAAAATGTCTCAACACTCAACATCAGACAATATAGGCAGACAAATCTCTTCTTGGTAGATTCTGAACATTCACCAGAAAGAATTCCTTGAAGTGGAGCTGGAATAATGACGTGTTTTGGTTTGGTTCGATCATACACTGACAGCTGATGGGCTGTTTTTCTACAAAACATCCCTGACTTTTCAGTGTTGAGGAATTGTCTTTTGCCCAGTAGAATGTTTCCTATTTGTCTGTAGGCTACCAGGGAAACACAATATTAGATCTCTGCTGAAACAAAACATCTGTTTAAAGTATGTTACTGCAGAGAAGATTTCACTTCTTACACATTTATCTCCCTCCTCTTATGGGCTTTTATGGGAGGCACTGACCCCAGGTACGGACTCCTGCTTTTGAAGAGAGAAGTGATTATTTTGATCAACAGCATTTGAGCAGGTGTTGGTGGTTTAATAAGAATTGGGCAAATAATGCAGCCTTGGGTGCCAAAAGTATGAAAGATGAGGTGTGCACTGTCTGAGCTGGAGGTGGCATCTGCTGGACTTTCCTATCCCAGGCTGAGAGTCCTGTCATATACTCTGCACTGTTAGAAATAAAGGTTCTGTGCAGGTACATTTTTCATTCATCAAGGTACAAACAATGTAAATGTTCCCTCAAAGGTACAACAGTGGTTTTAATGTTTCATTGTGCACCTTCAATAAGTTTTTCCAGGTGAAAAGTATGTATTTGTAGCTTTTCATAACCTAATGTTTTAAAACATTGAGGGTACCACCCCAGTGACAACAGGGGTACTGAACCAGCGACAGTTCAGAACCTTTATTTCTGAGAGTGTGTCCATCACATTTGGAAACAGCTCCATCTGAATAATGATTGTCAGTGTAAGAATAAAAATACCTGCAGTGGTTCTCTCGATATAGAACATCTGTGCTAGTCCTTTGAGTAGATTTAACCTCAGTATCAACGTGTCTTCCTTCACTGTAAAGAACTGAAGTAAATTTACTGTGGAAATTCTTACCTGGAACTCTGCAGTAATCTACTGTGATCCTTAAATATATAGCTCCTGCCAAAAATGTGCATTCCGAGAGAAACAAGTCAGGTTTTTTCTGAAAGTTGTTAAAATGCCAGATTTTACAGCAGTTAGCTTTAAAAAAAAATACACCTTAGCATGTAGCTAAGCATACTGAGAAAGTGACAGGTACTTTGTCACATCTTGACCAACCTGACTCTTAATATCGGAATGATGGAGGTCGTTGTTTTTGTCAATGTGCTTAAAAATATGTTTTAAAAGCTTTTTAAATTTTAGCATCCAACCGTGATGGTGTTTTGTGTTGCAGTCAGCTAGTTTATCCATAGCGTAATGTGCTGTAACGTTTGCACAGGCCTCATTTTACATTCAGCAAATAAACAGTAACTGCATTAAAATGTGCAGAAGAAGAAATGCGTGTTCTGTGTAGATGATGTGGTAACTTACTTTCACTTAGAACATCAACAAAACATGTAGTGTGCAACACACCACCACCACATCAGTGTCATTGCAGTGCTGAGAATGACCCACCACCCAAATAATTTCTGCTCTGTGGGGGTCCTCTGAGGGTCCTGACCACTGAAGAACAGGGTAAAAGGGGGCTAACAAGGATATGCCGTTGCTAAGCTATTTGAACGTTTTTACTTCTTACTTTGCGCACAAACAGAAAATGGATACTTTTAAGATCCCATTTGACCGACGGCCGATTTGGTCAGACTCTGAAGATGAGACTACACTAAATTTTCAAACTGTCATCACCACTGAGCAGTTTTTCAGTTGGCAGCTGTGACAGAAGAACAGCTAAACAACCTGGAATCAGACAGAAATTAACCGAATACCATTCGCCAAACAAAAGATGCTTTACAGACTGTAAGACGCTTTACAGACTGGCTGGAACAAAACAACATTAATATTGATCTGGCAAAAACTGACAAAACTGAGCTGAACTTGATATTGCGGCAGTTTTATGGCTCAGTCTGTACTTCAACTGACGAGGCTTACAGCAGACTGAGCAGCGAGTGAGCGGAGCTCGTTACTCTGACGTAGCAGCTTATTACGGAACTATAATTTGGCGGAAAGAACTGCTAACATTAAAACATATTAAATGCCACGTTCACGACCCAATTTATTAATTTCTTACTTTATTTATTTAACTGTTGTATAAAAGCAGTAGAACACTCGAGGTTGTGTGTTATCGCTAATGTGCCTGCGACTAAATCACAGCTATGATGTTATTTCTCAATAACACACTCCCTCTCGTGTTCTTTTGCTTAATAATATAATTATAGGGTATTTAATATTATTTTTTTATTGTATGGATTCTACAGAGACATCAATGCTGGTTGATAACAATTTTTCCAAGCAGGACTTTTTTCATACCCAGCAAGTGGTCCTACAGCGCATGCGCAGTAACTTCGTTTTTACAACGTTTTATTACGTTTTTAATGTTAATTCAGCATTATTTCAAATGTATTATACAGACGCAGCCTAACATTATTATTTACTCTCCGATAAGGCGATGAAACAACCTACCTAATAACCTACCCACCAACAGTTTTAATGCTGGTATAATTCTTTACTGAGTAAATTAAGTCATTTACGCTATTAAAAATATCCTAGTTGCAGGTTTATGTAGGGGAATGGAAGGTAAAAATAACAAACGGACCAGCAAATTATTCGCAAAATGATCATTTTTCTTTGAGAACAATAACTTAATCATAAACCTTCAGCGTGCAGGTTTTTCAGTACAGTTTCCCACCGAGGCGCGAAAACAGCGAATAGGTTTCTATCTTTATCAGAGATGAGGGCTTCACTTCAGCGGCAGCCGCTAACGTCAAGCTAGCTAGCTAATCAGTCCCCATGAATTTCAGACATTCACAACCTGACGAGGGGTCAGAACAAGCTCAGAAACGACTCAGCTAAAGGGCTAACGCTGACATGACCGAGTCTAAGAGGAAATGAGGATTTATACCGACTTAGAAGGATAAACAGACAGAGCGAACTACGACAAAGAAGCCCTTTACAGCCCTCTTTGGCTGAGAAGTAAGTTAGCGTTAAGTAACGTTAGCCAGAAGGCTATGTTAGCTAACTTTCAAATTAACTGTCAAAATACACAGCTTGCTCACTCGATATGTGTGGCTTGTTGATGGGATTAATTTTATATAGAGATAAGAAGCACGACTCAGTGGCTAATTGGTGTGTTTAAACTAAACGTTAAGTTAGCTAGTTAGCATTCCACTTAGAATGCTAACTAAGCTCTAGCTAGCTAACCTAGGTTAGCTAACTATCTGGTTCTTTTTAACGGTTCTGGTAAGAACGAAGGGATCCGAGTCGTACATGAGAGCCGTTCTTTGTATCGTTTTGACCACATTTCACTGCCTGTCCTAATTCCGTACCACTCCCTATGCGAACAGTGAGAACCACATTTCACACAGAGGGTAAATTCAGGTGTAAACTTATGCAGCAGAGGGATGTGGCGTCACCTTGTGTAATATTTACGATGCAGATCATTGACATTAGGTCTGGTGATATGAGTAATTTAGTTCTGCTAAACCTATTCCACACCTGTGAAATAAAATTATTGGTGAGATGTCTAAGTTTAAATCTGATCCAAATCGTACCCTTTCATTATCTTAGGGATTAAAGAGCCGTTATTCCCATCACTAGCCTGAACTTGTGAGCGAGAGAGGTAAGAGTAACAACAGACTGAGGCTAATGAAAAGAAGTAAACACTGAGAAAGTCACACCATTTAAATTGAGTAGGCTAAAATAATAATTTTCCTCTCTTTCTCACACTCATGTTATAAATTGTTCAGTGCTAATTGGTAAGTTAAACTATGTAATGCAGCAGTCATTAGCAAATGTTATTATTGACTTCTTCTGTGGTCCAGCTATTTTGGCCTTAGGACAAGTAAAATGTGGATTAACTTGTCCATAGGGCAAGTAATTGAAAAAGCTTAATATCAAGCTCTGTTGTATACTGTGGCGTCCACCACAAATTCCACATTTCAGGAGGGAATTTAAGGATGTGGCATGCAAAGCTGCGCCACCTGTGCCTCCCCTCCTACGTTAATAGGACATTTTTTATTTATGTGTTGACATTTGTTGACTGTTTCATTGTGTTGGACTGTGGGGTTAGTGTCTACCATGAAATGAAATTGTATGGCTGTTGGTGACCTTCCCCGCTATTCTCGCTGTTATCCAGTAGTGCTGGACTGAGCATTTCTTGCTGCCTGTTGAAGTGCCTGTTCAATAAAAGAACATTTGCCCATATGCGCAGTGTTTTACGCATCTTTTTCTACGCCACCACAGTGGTATCAGAAGTGGGATAGCGACACTAAGCAGTGAGAAGTCAGGCACCACTTCAATGAACTCAAAGGTGGACAGCGAAGAAAGACAGCCTGGCAAAAGGGGGTACTGAGCACTACGTCTACCCTCTCCCGGATGGGTCCAGCTAGCCGAGAGCAAGATGGGTTGGGTGAGGAAGATGGTAAAGAAAAAGAAAAAAAGCCAAGCCGTGGAGCCTAGGTGGAGGCTAGTGAAAAGGAGACGGTGCACACTTCAAGAGCAAGGACACCTTGAAGCCGTACTCTGCACATCTGCAAGTGGTTACCTGGCATCATTGCTGGACAGCGGCCATCACTGCAATGCAACTGTGCTTGAAAGCACTATGGGTGCTAATGAATCTGATGCCAGAACAACAAAATGACCTAGCGGCATTGACCATGGCCCTCAAGCAAATGCTTCGGGCAGGCATCAGCTGCGTAGGTGGCCAGACAGCTGCTCCTGGAGCAGTGGAGGCTGAAGAGTGTGCTGGCAGCAGAGCTGAGCACAATGGCTCAGCAGGCATATCCGCCATTTGAGAAGGCTGTGCAGGAGGAGTTAGCGCAACGCAGTATTACGCGGTGGAGGAGCTCGAGGAGGAGACGGTGTGTCGGAAGGCATCCGAGCGAGCGGCTGAGAAACAAATAGTGTGCTGGAGATGCAGGAATAAGAGACTGCACCAGACATACCTGAGCTGGCAGGTACACGAAAAGCAGCCAGGAAGATCAGCTGTCACCACAGACTTTACTGGCTCATCAGTGTCGCCGCTACATCCAGGCGCGCTCCCTCACACTGAGAGCAGCACACCTGTGAACTGGGAAGCGACGGCCATCGAACCCAAGTCCGTCACCAGTGGACAAGCTGATGTGAGAAGGTGGAGGCGGTTCCTGGTCGTGGTGGGGGCCTAAGCCAAGCGCACAAGTTCTGGCTTGCACCTATACAGGACAATGGACATCCCGAAATTCTGTGCCAGAGGAGACATACCCCACACACCTCAGAGACTGTCTTTGGACTGTGTGGGCCACCTGGGACAGCTGCCCCTCAGGGTGTGGGGGCTATGTGGCATCCGCCACACACTTCACGTTTCAGAAGGGGTTTTAGGGGCGCAGTTTAATTGTTTCTTTGTGTAGGGCTGCAGGTTAGTTAGTGTGGATTTATTGTCTACCTCAAAGTGAGTCGTGTGGCTATTGATGACCTTTTCCACTATTCTCACTGTCATTCAGCAGCTTTTTTTGCTTCTTCTATGCTGACTCCACAATATTATACATGTTGCGTTATTTAAACATTAAACATTTACATGTTTACATACCATAGCAAAACTGGTGAACATACAGCTGTTAGCACACATTAGAGCTCCTATGAGCTCTATAATAGAAATAGCACAGAAATAGAATAGAGAATAGAGCGCTGTCATTTTATAATACAGGTGCATTAATATTATGAGTATGTTATATGAATACTCTTCTGAAAAAAACTGAATTACTGGAGAAATTGCGGTAATATTTCACGGTGCATTTTTGCCCAAACGTTGTTTAAACTAGAGGTGGGGTCATATTTCATCATGAAAATATTTGTTTTTGTGATAAACAGAATATGTTTTTGAGCATATAATGGAAAATGTCAATACTTACAGAACAATGACCAGCTACATGTTTCTAAAAAAAGAGAGCATAATTTCTTGTGTAATTCGATTTAGTGCTGTACAGTTGTTTTTGATGGCAGTTCTTAAATGTAGCTCTGCTAATACAATGTATCTGTGTGTGAAAATATTGCAATACTTTGCATCATGAAAATGATTTGTGATATGATATTTTTGCCATATCACCCTCTCCTAGCTTAAAGACCAGCATGAGTTGTGATGAGTGCTGACATCACAACAAGGGGATACAATGTGTGGCCTTCGGCATTACTCCTAAAGTAGCTTTGTCACAAATGCTGTCACTTATACTTACACGTTTGATATTGTCTTCAACAAAGTAAACTTTTAATTTGTTAAGTTATTGCAAACTAACAAAGAAAAAATGCTTGTTTGTTTTTAAAGACATTCTTAAAAGTCAGCTGTCCCCAAACATTTGAGGAGCGGCGTACTTTGGGAGAAACGCCCTGGGAACTGGCTCGAGTTCAGACGGGAACAAAATGAAATAAATAAACAAAAATATTGCAGGCGAAAATGATTGGGGGGCAAAAAAAAGCAGAATTCACCACTCAGCTGTACCTTAACAAGACTTTTATTACTGTGTCATAACTTGTCGTACGGTGTCAGGGTTTTTAGGGTATCTGCTTTCTTAACTCTCAGAATGGAAAGATGAAAGCAAATCCTTTCGGTCCACTACAGAGCGTGTTATTCCCCATTATTTCTCCAGTCTGAGGGGAATAGAACATGAGCCAGAGCTTCTCACTCACTCGGGCTGCGAAGACAGCAAGATCAAAGGGAACTTGAGGAGGAGCAAGAGGAGAGAGGAGTACATGGGATACCTGCGCCGACGTGTGAGACAAGGAGATGTGCAGGGTGTATAGAGGAGCACGACAAGGGGGGCCTTACTCCTCAAGACCCCCTCACTTTTATCTCTACAGCAACACAGAGGGTAGGATAAGGCAGAAAGAGAGTAGGTATTTCATGTTATTGAGAATTCCCAAAGAGAATAATGCTAGCTGCTTCTCTTTTGCTTTTAGCAGTAATGTGTTGATTCTACACCATGTCCCACCAGCAATGAAAAATAGGCCGAAGCCAAGTTGCTTCGCTGTTCGAAAAACATGCATGATGTAGTGGTCCAGAGGGAGCAGAGCTCCCAGAGTACAGTATTAATACTGAAAACAGGGCTACGGTGGTCAGTGCTAGCCAAAGGGTGTAATTGCATTCCTCCCTTGCTTGGTATGTAAACTTTCTTTGCTGTATTATTGGAGTATCCAAGTTGAGGCCTTAGCCAAAGGTTTCTATTTTTTTCCCTTCAGCTCAACAAATTTATGAAGCTTGTTGTCGAGAGAAAAAGGACTATCAATTCACAACAGATAACTCAACATCTGTCTTTCATCACGTTTTTCTGGCTGAGTCGAGTAGCACTTAAGTCTTAGCTACATCTTTTTGTGATCATCCGTCTGCTGGCTTGGCTTAGTCGCAGTTTGTTTTTCGACAAACGTCTGCTTAGTTCCATCCACATTTCCCTTTCCTGTTCACTCTCCCTCTCTGTCTCCTTCTGAAGCATTACATACTGGCATTTGGTGGCATCTTGGCTATCCCTCTCATTCTCGCTGAGCCACTGTGCATTAAGGACAACAATGGAGCCAAGAGCCAGCTCATCTCCACCATCTTCTTCGTGTCAGGCATTTGCACTGTGCTGCAGACGACTATTGGGACCAGGTAACCCAAATACTTTATTCACTGTAACACATTTAGACCAATCAGGTGAAGATTGTGTTGTTTCAGTGTTAAGCCTGAAATAAAACATTTATCACTAATAATAACCAAACGTTTCTAAACAGTGTCCTCTACTGTCTGCCTAGGTTGCCAATCCTGCAAGGTGGAACGTTCACCTTCATCACGCCAACACTGGCCGTCCTGGCTCTGCCCAAGTGGAAGTGCCCAGAAGTTGCCGCAAACGCTGACCTCAATGCCACGGCAGAGTCCGTCTCACTCACAGACCCTGAGGAGGTTTGGAAAGTGCGCATGCGTGAGGTACAGCCAGTGCACTGCATTCACAAGCTGAGTACTTCACAAAAGTGTTTCCCAGCCCTGGTCATGGAAGGCCCCCGCTTGCACATTTAAAGGGCCCATATCCTTCATTCTTCTTGTATGTTATTGAGGTCAGCTTATGTCATTTGTGCGGTTGTGTTAAAAGCAGCCATAAATAGTTTGTTAACATGACTGGTTTCCAACCTCTCTATAACTCAAATGTAATATGTAAATGATCTCTGTTCTGATTGGCTGCCCTGTGTCATGCCTTATTTAAAAAGCACTCAGAGTTGAAACACTACTTATAACTTCAGTGTGAACTGCTGTTGGTTAAATAGAAGGATTTTCTTGACATCACATTGTTTACATATTACATCAAAGTCTCCTGTTTACAAAAAGGCAAAGTTTTCCATGATATAGGCCCTTTGATGTTTTTCCCTGCTTCCTACCATAACTGATTTGCTACAACAAGGCTTTTCTGGGTTGAAGTGGGTGTCATAGAGCAGGAAAACACTTAAATGTGCAGAGCAGGGAGACTCAATATTGCTTCAATACTATTTTAGCATGTCCTCGTCAGCTTCGACTCACCACTTGGAAGTGCATCACACCTGCATTTCATACACCTCGCATCAGATCAAAATGATTTCTGGTCAGGTTTGGCTGCTTAAGCATGCCTAAAATGCCTCTAAAAAGAAATACAGCTAAGAGGTATACATCCAATTCCAACATCAACATTTTTTCCTTTAAGGAAAATACCAGAATGTTTTCACCACAAGCTTATTATTCACAGTATTGGCGTGCTGTCGGTCACCCTTGACACTTATTTCAGTAATTTGTATCGCATTCAGAATTTTTCCAAAAGATCCATTCTGTTTAGAAGAACAGAGAGTGAAATAGAGAAGTATAAGTTTGTGTTTTTCAAAGCAACAAAGGCTTCCAGTTAACTGAGTCATAATAGGATGTCATCCATGTTATTCTTTATTTGTTTGTTTTTTGTAATATACCCCAACTGTGAGACTCCAGTTACACTAAAAACTAGACCTGTCTCACATGTCTTTGTGAGCTGGAAAAATATAGCACTTTCCTGATAATACATAGTTCATTTATTGTCAGCTGTCAGGTCATAAAAACATTTCAGAAACATTTGTGCACAACTGACACTGTGGGAGTTTGAAAACAGACCCGTTTTTAACCCTCTAAACCGTCATCGAAGACCCCTAAGAGACCAGTTGTTTCAGAAAATTACTAAATAGAGCCACATCAAAAAATGTGATGGCCAGTAGCGTCCAGTCCTATTACAGTGAATTGACATAAAATAATTTATTAGAATAAAAAGTACTGACATTATCCCAAAAGTGTTGTGCTCTTATTGTACGAGCTACTGCCCAACACTTTATTACTTCATAATTACTTTGTGGTTTATCAGCAGTAAGACAAAAATAAAAATTCACCGACTGTGTAATGAGACACACACTGTCTGGCTTTAGTTATTATCATGTCAGAATCAGCAAAGGTTTTATTAGATGTCAATCATTTGTCAGACTGTGTTCAGACTACCTCATTATCAGTCACTCATTGACTAAAACTGCGTGAAAATCTGGCTCTTGAACTTTCATCTGTTTGCACACAGTCAGTTACCCACACCTTTGCCTACAATCTTAACATTTCTGTAAACATTTCACTTTCACCAGAATTTTAAAATGTAAAAACCAAACCGAATTCTTCAGATATTCCACTAGACCACCCCGGGCCTATAACACTTTAGACTAAGAACCCTATCTTACAACCATAAAAGTTCCACAGCACACACATGTACACTACTAGTCAAAGGTTTGGACACACCTACTCATAGAAGAGTTTTCCTTACTTTTGTTATTTTCCACAAATAAGAACAATAGTAAAGACATCAAAATTATGAAATAACACATGCTTTTATGCAGTGAGCGAACAACTGTTAAAGGGCCTATATCACAGTAAAACCAATTTTCTTCACTTTTTTGAAATTAAAGAATTAATGCAAACATGTAAATATTTTCAGTATGTAAAAAAATGCAAAACAACTGTTCTCTCCAAAGTCCACGCATCCCATATATTGAAAAAAAGTTGCCAAAACAGCCTGTTTTGAATTCATTGCTTTCGGAAAGTCCAGTGTTTTTACATATATCCACCAATTTAGCAATTTAGCCCCGCCTATTTACACTGAAGTGGTAAGGAGTGTTTCAGCCCAGACTGCTTTTTGAATGAGGCACAATACAGGGCCGCTAATCAGAACAGTGCTCATTTGCATCTATCAGTCTGAAAAGCACGGTAACAAAAACACAAAAGGCTTTAAGAAATTATGTAGATATGAAATACAACCGTTTCTATAGTCTAAAACCACACAAACATAATAACTTGACCTCAAAGGGAAAAACAGAATATAGGAAAAATGTAGGATATGGATCCTTTAAACAAATCAAACTATCTTCTATTTTAGGTTATTTTAAAAATTAGCCCTCATTTGCTTTAATGCAGCTTTATACACTCTTGGCATTCAGTTATATTGGCGTTTATGAATTCTAATCGTACTTTCTCAAATGATTTTGATTTCTCAAAAATGTAATTTGAAAGTCAGATCACTTGTAGAAAGTAATCCTGATCCTAAGGACAAGCTTGTTTTGACTCAGGAAAAAAAACCTTGAGAACTAAGAGGATCATCATAAATAAAAGATAAAACACGAGTTTGTGGGGAGGTGAACTAGAACTGAAGATGTACCAGAATGGGTTGAGAACCTCTGCTTTATTTTTGGGGTTCCCACCCCTGGTTCTTAAGTACCACTGTCCTGCTTATTTTAGTGTTCTAACACTTATTTAAATTCTGGAAAGGCTTTGTTCATTAGCTTACTAGTTCGATCAGATTTGCTAAAGTAGGGAACACACCACAGTATACTGGAGAGGGGTTCTCCAGGACCAGGATTGGGAACTACTGGTCTAGATGGTCCACCTCCCAGCAAACATGAATATTCCTTATAACCTAGTTCAGGTGTGTTCGAAGCAGGAATAGAATGTGTTGTCATTTGTTTATTCATCAAAAGCATTTTTTCTGGTATGGTTTGAGAACCAGGGGCCTAATTTTTAAAGCATTCAGTCTAAAAGAGCCCATATTATGGAAAAGTGAATTTTTCTTGACTTTTTAAAATAAACAGATTTGATGCAGTGTGTAAACATTGTTTTCAAATGTGTCATTCACTCCCAAGTACATACAGTCCACATATAGAAAGCTAAGCTTTTGTATTATCACAAAAACCAGCACACTTACATTTTTACATATTTACATATCTTACATATTTAGCCTATAGCAGTTTAGCTCCGCCTACTCACACTAAAGATATAAGGATATTTCAGCCTGCACTGCTTACTGAGTGAGGCACAGTACAGGGCAGCCAATCAGAACATTAAGGCACAGTAAAAAAAACAGCCTGTTAAATTTAGGGGTAAAGAGAGATGGAAAAATAACAATATAAAAAAGAATTACAACTGTTTTGGTGCATAAACCATATACATTTTACGCATAAATTCACATTGAAGTACTGATGTATAAACCATGAAATATATGTGAAACTATACATAGACGAACCCAAGTTTCTAACCTGATGTACAGATATCTCAGACTGGTTGTGCCTGTGTGCTACAGGCATTAGAGTGTGTGATTCATGAATATTGTGTTTCACAAATTATTCTCATGCAAATTTTGAGAACCTAAGATAAAATTTTAAAATAAATTGCTTGTCAGTGATCATCATGATGTCCATTGCACTTGGTTTGCAGGCCTTGCACTGCCTCAGATTAGCTTGTCTTTGATGTGCACTTTTCTCTCAGATCCAGGGGGCCATTCTGGTGGCATCGGTGCTGCAGGTTGTGCTTGGGCTGTCTGGTCTGGTGGGGCTGGTGCTGAAGTTCATCGGGCCACTGGCCATCGCACCCACCATCAACCTGATCGGGTTGGCACTGTTCAGAGAGGCTGGGCAGAAGTCAGGAGCACACTGGGGAATTTCAGCTCTGTGAGTCACCTCGTGCACATCCAACTGAGGCAGTATTGAACCAAGGCTGTAGCAGTGCTGAAATAGCTTAGCTAAGGCGAAGTAAAAAACAGCTGGAGGGCAGCGTTAATGCAAACAGGCGTGCACGTACTACTCTTACAATGTAAAAATGATTTGGTGTTGTAACTCAAAAAAGGAAGTGCTAGCCGTATGTCTGGAGAGTTTTTTTCTTGCGCGCAGGTACCAGACACCTAGCCAGCCCGTAAAACAATGGACTGACACAGTTTAATAGTTGTCTGATGCCAAGATTAGGCCCAGCCTATACATAACAAGTGGCAGGTGTGACAGACGTGACCATGTAGGGATAAACAAAAAATAGGCAAAACAGAATGTTCCAAATACAACCACAGCACATGCACACATGATACTGCATATAATAATGTATAACACAGCACTAAACACGACACACATCAATGGATTCCTTCATTGCTTTAACATTTTGTTGTTATTGTTCTGTTAACTTACTATTTGTTGTTCAGTGAACTCAAAATAAAAGAGGAATTCCATCTATTTTATTACTTTTTTTACTATTTACAACTAAACATTGTCATTCAGACTGGTTTGATGTGACTAATTCTATAGAAACTCAAGTTTTAGAATTAGTCACAATGGTGGTGATCGGAACATAGAGTTTAATTGCCTCTAAACTTCGAATCATGGAAAGTTATTACATTGCTGCCAGATTTCTGAAACATTGTTTAGCAACATTTTTAGATACAATTTTGGCATTTTTTTATATTTTCATTTGTTTTACGTTTGTGAACTAGGGATGCATGGATACCATGCTCATTTACTCATACGTGTGCTCATAAAAATGCACTGATACCAAGATCCAATATCACCTGATAGCATGTGACATAAGCCTAGCATACACTGCTGCACTAATGAACAAACAATTCAAGCTGGCGGTGAGAAAAGATTTGCTCATACAGCAAAGTGCCAGGCATGTACTGTATGATTTTAGGCCATTTTTAAACACATAAGCACAATCAGTTTCCCCAGTACAGGTGGAGACACATAGGCTAGTAAAACAGAGGCGAAAAAAAAAGTTGATATGTCTGACTGAATAGAATAGCAAGATAAAAACATTAAAATAGTAATTTTTTAACTGTCTTTGTAAAGTAGGTTGCTGAAAGACCATATTCTCATACCGTGTACATCACATTTTTTTAGTTTCAGTGCATAGTGTGGTACAATTTAGCTAAACTTCTGTACCACAGTTTCTCAACGTGTTGGCTCAGTACTCACGGATACATCGTGTTTTTTTGAAAGAAACAGCTTTATTTTGAAATTGTTCATAGGCAGAGCTGTCTGTAGGGGATGCATTTCACGTAGCATTTGCTGGGCGTTTTCGTACACCGTGAATATATAAATTGTTAGCTTTGTCCGTACAGGATGGACTATTCAAACAAATAGTGTGAGTCACCAAAGAACAAGATTTCTATAATGGCACACTGAGTGTCTGGCTTTAAAGGACATTCAACTACAGCTCAACCAGCCAAACAAAACAAGACTTAAACGCTAAATGTGAGCTCCTCGGATTAGCCTCGGTTGTGATTCCTGCTCTCTTAAGACTGTTGTTCAAAGAAACAGATGAGGATCAAAACTACTTTACTTACAGTTGCACAAAAGTGCTATTCTGACATGGAACAAAACTGGCTCTTCTCCCCCGCAATGCTACTCGACCCAAGGTAACTAATGTAGCATAGCTAGCTAATGCACATCATACTTTAATGATTTAATTTCAAGGTACATTACACTCATTTACATGAACAACTACTTAATTCTAAGTAGTTTACTCAGTATGGCATCATAATCTGTATTGACGAGTTCTACAAAACATGTACTCAAAAATGTTATTGGTGCATCCCTACTTATTACTCTTTTCAAACTGACAAATGTGAAAGTTAAACAGAAGTGTTAAATGTCTACTTCAATGTTAATTGTAAATGTACAGGTTAAATGTAAATATAAATGTTCAGTGTATATGTTAATGCCAAATGTAAATGTTAATTGTTAAACTAAATGTTGGATTTGATTTTTTTACGTTTAACAAATAGGCTGACAATGCTAGCTTTCCAAGTAAAATAATCTCAGTTTAATTAAAGGAGGAACTTCAAAGTTCTACATAATTTAGTGTTTGAGCTGTAAACACTCATTCAGAGTGGTTTGACGTGAAATGGTTCATTGTAGAGAAGCTTACTGACTTACTGACTGTGATAGAAACCAGGGGTCACAATGTATGCAACACAAGTATAACCATTTTATTTACTATCCGAAACCACCAGTGAACCTACACACCTACACACTGTCCTCTGAAAGTTTATATTTAATACTAATGATGGAAAAATAGTGGAAAACCTGAAAAAATAAGTTTTAGTATTCTGCTTTAATGTTTACAAAATATGTTTTAGGCCAGAACTTTATCTCAAAACTATCATAAAACAATGTCTCACACAGCAGGCAGCATATTCCTTCACCACCACTGTGAACAATTCTGACTCAGCAAGTTTCTCTAGAATGGACCACTCTAAATGACTTTGTTTACATCTCAACCATTCAGTTATGCAGTAAAAAAAGAAAAGATTCAGCTGAATTCCCCTTTAAATGCATCATACAGAATTATTTTTACAAATACATACTTACAGGTAATAAGTATGTATAATACAGATGGGTTCATTATTTCTGTAGTGCTTTTCTGAATGTCAGGAGCCACTGTTAAGCACCACTAACAAATGTTGTAAGTGGTGAGTGTCACTTATTAACTGGTACTGATGGCAGGCAACTTTCATGAAGTGGCGCATCCTGATACATACTATTTTCCCAATAGTGGAGTGGCCAACTGAACAGCCCTTCCTGCTGCCAGATGCTGCTGAGGACTGAACCACCCCACTTCTATGCAAAGAGGAAAACATAATCACAGGGGGCATAGACAATTAGCATATTTGTTAAATATGTGGATTTCAAATCCAACATTAACATTTAACATCTAT
Source organism: Colossoma macropomum (assembly GCF_904425465.1). Classification (NCBI taxonomy): domain Eukaryota; kingdom Metazoa; phylum Chordata; class Actinopteri; order Characiformes; family Serrasalmidae; genus Colossoma; species Colossoma macropomum. The sequence goes on along the minus strand of NW_023494788.1, from coordinate 8,512,037 downwards.
GTTTTACAACATTTGTCTTGACATATTTTGATTTATTTAATTTCCTGTCAAAACAAACCTTAGGTACAAGATTTTTTCAGCAGCAACAAAGAAGTAGAAAACATATATTTGACAGAAAGTTACACAGAAGCCTCCACAACTAAATATAATACAGCATGTTGATTCTTTGCTTTTATTATAGCTACCATTCTTTTTGTCAGAATTGCTTTCCATTTTTCGAAGAAATCTGCAGGGATATGTTTTCATACCTCCAAAGCTCAGTCTTAGAAGTTGGTTGCGCCTTCGGCTTCTCGCAAGTACTCGCAAACCCATACAATGATATACAATGAAATACACTACACATTCAAGGGATGGCCAGTCTATTGTTCTGAGAACTCAACATTGTTCTGAGAACACCAATATATTCTCACAGTGGAGATGGACAGAAGTGCCTCTAGATATTTTCAGATTTGAAGCATGATGTTCTTCTGTTTCTCAAATACAAAATCTTTAAGTACTTTAAGTACTGCTTAAGTCCCATTTTCTCAAGATCTTTTAATCATTTTTGAATTCCAGTTTTAGAAATTCCTGTTTTTTTAACTACATTCCTTTGATGTTGTCCTTTTTTATCCAAGTGGATTTTCTTACATCCAAAGAAACAGATGTAAGAAATATTTCCTGAAAAATTAATGACGAATTGTGGTGCTGGCCTGGGGAGGGGCCAACGCACACTGACTGGGAAACCCAACAAGGGCACAAACACCAGTGCGAGTAAACCAAAGTACTTTATTTACACATTTCTAAGTGAAATCAACAAAAATAAAATTAGCTTACTTAGCCTTTTCTGTAAAGAGTTCATTGTTCACTATTCTGTCCCTTTTTCTCTCTCTCTCTGTGGCGTGCAGACGAGTGTCCTCTGTCCTCCATACCACAGAGAGCCCGTTTTTAAAGAGTGTTTGCTTCTCTGATTCCATACAGCTGTCCTTGATCAGAGGAAGAGCATGTCATGTGCTCAGGAATAGGCAGCAACTGCGCCTCTCCACTGTCGCGATACTTAATGAATATTTTGACTTGAAATTCTGCACAGAACTGTAGATGTGTAATTCTGTATGTCAGTGGTTTAGAGCAGTAGACAATAATGAGTGGAAATGCTTGTTGCAAATAGCACTTTATACAGCACTTTGGTCAACATACATTGATTTAAGTGTGCCATCTAAATAAAATGTACTTACTTACTTATTTTCTCTAGGGTTTATTAGTACAGAAGCAATTTTCTAGACCGTGCATTGCCACTGCAATGTAGTCCAAGCCTAATTTATATGTAGTATGCCTAATTTATATCTAGGAAATTGGCCCAATAAGACTAATAAACTGATAACTGAAGACTGCAGTTTATGGTGTTAATAAATGTTCAAATGCAAGTTAATCTGTCCAGTAACATTGCATTATTGCTTGAGGAAGAACTTGTTGCTCAAAAATGTTACTGAGTTTACCATCCTGTTTTCTGCAGAGCAGCACTGCTAACCTAAAAACATGGCTGGATCAGATATAAAGAGAGAGATAGAGAGAGATAGGATGACCTCCAGTGCCTCCAGTCTAACCTGTTCCGTTAATGAGCTCTAAGAGTACACTTAAAGGCCAGGTGTATCACAGAGCAGTACTGTCTGAAGCACTTACATCTCAATAGCAGCTTCAACATCTCCATTACGCAGACCATTAGCCTGCCTGTCCATGTGCTTCTGTGTGTGTGCTTATGCATGTATGTGCCTGTGTGGGTGCACATGCGTGTGTGTGTGTTCAGTGGTTGTAGACTACAGCCTGAGGTGCATCATTGAGCTCCATTCATTAGACTAAATGCTCCAATCCATCTCTCCAGCCTGCTTAGCATGCGAGTAGAAAAAGCGATTTTCCCTTTATGGACTGGAACATGCTTGAACGTGCGCCATTGTTCTGTGGCTTGTGCTTAAGCTCAACTTAAGCCATAGCCTACTGTCATCAAAACCGCTAATGTCCTTTGGATTGCTTTGTGTAATTAAACACATTACTCTTAACGATTTGCATTTAGCAAATGCCTCTGAGCATGTTTAAGCATTAATGAGCAGCCTGTTTTTAAGACTTTTCCCATAATACATTTCAGAAAGTAGTCCACATAGAAATTCTCTTTGTTTCTTTGGTCTAAGGTCAGGTCGTTCACATTTAAAGTGGCGTATTAAGAGAGGAACAACCTTTTAGTGACAATGTATTTGATCTGTTTTTTTTACAGGACAGTGTGTCTTATTCTGCTCTTCTCCCAGTATCTCAGCAAGGTCGATGTTCCGCTCATTGCTTACAAGGACAAAAAGTGGAAGGTCTTTCAGTACCCGCTTTTTAAGCTCTTTTCGGTGAGACCTTTTCTGTTTAATTGTTCTTTATAGGGGCAGTGCATGCTAGAAACTTGAATAATATGTTAATATCAATGTGATAATGTTATTTGTGGTGTTATTTAGTATTCTGTAGTATTTGCATCGCTCTTCCTTATTGGTTTGATGGAAGTCACAATTTTTGTACACTTCTGGCATTTTATGAAAATGCATTATACAACCACTGGAAATCCCCCGTAGTGATAAAGAAAACCTGACTGCTGGCATAGCTGCCAAGAAGCTTTTTATTCGAATGTGTTATTTGGCTTCATAGCAATAATAGTAGCTATCAGGCTTTCTTCTGTATTAGTTATCAAGAGAAAAAAAAATCAGCCAAGCCCAAACCAAAAAAACAGCCAAGCCTAAAAAACTAGTTTCAAACATTCCTGTCACAAGATACATCATAAGAAAGAGACTTACCTCATCTCTTAACCAAAAATCTCTCTCTTCAGACTGTTGTGACCCTGCCATGGGAGGCAAGTAGGCATTGCAATCATTGATGTAGCAATGGTTACACTTTTCATTTTGGCCGGGGTGTCACTTCAATGTTTCTTCTAATATGCTGTGGAATCTGGTCTCTAACTGCATTGTTTTAAGTGAAACTGAAATTCAATAACATCTAGTTGTTGTGAAGTATAATAACACTAGCCTCAGCACTGTCAGACTGAATAATGTATAGTCAAAGGCCATTATGTTCACTTCTCATCATCTAATTGTTACAAATGTTGACAGTAATGGGACAGTTTGGGTTTCAGTGTCAGCGAATGAAGCAGCTAATATAATCAGTGGATAAAAGGCATTCAGAAAGTATTGCATGTAATAAGGGGTTGTGTTTTGTAACTGCACCCTGTCAGGAGTAAAGTATAAAGAGTTTGGTTTTTAAAAAAAATAGCCCTTCTGGAATTCTCCCACAATGCCTTTTATAACTGAACCCGTCTGTCAGGCTTCGGAGGAACCTTTGCTGATCTCTGTCAACTCTCTTCAGGACTTTTTGTTGGTACGAGTGTTGACTAAAAGCCCTAAACACCCGAGGCCATTGACTTGTGCTATGCATGCCGCATTTTACATGGTACAGTTTACATTAGGAAGACTGATGTTTTTGGTTTGGGCTGCAGGGCAAGCTACGAAGGACTCCATTCCTTTCAGTCCCATCTACTGAACAGAGAGGTGATTTGCATGTAAATGGGGGCAGATTTCACAACAGTGGTGTAATCACTACCTGGGGAAATAGTAGACTCAGAAAAGTTCCTGTTAACTCGTTCGAGTTCAGAGGAGATATGAAAGAATGCAGACAGCTGTCCTTGTTTTGGCTCTTTCTGCAGGCCCTGTTTGGGATGTGTGGAGCCTGGCTGGTCTGCTTCTTCCTGACATACTTCAATGCTTTGCCCACATCGCCGGATGAGTACGGCTACAAGGCCAGGACAGACATCAACCTGGATGCAGTAAGCAGCGCTGCATGGTTCTTTGTGCCCTACCCAGGTGGGTGTGTGCAGAAGCGCCTCACGTGAAACATTCTGTACAGATGAATAAGAAAAGAATATGTGCAGAAATTGCATATTGAACAGCGAAAGGGCAAATTTGAGAGTTTAAAAGAGGAATTCCACATATTTTCAACATTTCTGAATAATTAAATGGTTAAGATGTAAACAACATCCGTGTGGTTTGATGTGAAATGCTCCATTCTAGAGAAAACTACCAAGTCAGAATTATACAACAGTGGTGGTGATAGGAACCAGACGTCTGAAGAGTTTAATCACTCTAAAAGCTCATTCAAAGAAGGACATTATATGAAATGGTTGTGAATATGCTACCGGATACATTGATACATTGTTTTTCAACAGTTTGAGAAGGTTTTGACCTAAACATATTTTTTAAAATCCTTTTAAGGTGGAGAGGTACATACAGAGTTTTGTGAGGCAAAATAATTCCCTAGAAAACTTGTTTTGTTCTTTTTATTTTGGATTTTCTACTGTTTTCAATTTGACATATAAAACTGAGAAGACACTTGTAGGTTCACTGGCCGTTTAGTGAATAAAATGGCTGTATTTGCATTAGGGCTGCACAATAAATCATATTTTTATCGTTATCGTGATATGAGCTTCCACGATAAACACATCGTTAGAGCAGCAATGACAGGACAGACAGGACGAATTACCTCATACCTGCAGCGCCAGAGAGACGTCATTACATTAGCATTACAAACCGTTACAAGCCTGCTTCTCTGCGCTGCAACTGAACCTGCTCTCCCACGCGGGAGACGAGTAACTTGACCATTCGGCCAAACAGCCAATTACAAAACACACACTTGAATCTCAGCCAGTAACTCAGCTTTAAAGGAAATTTAACTCAAAACAGCCTCTGTCAAAGGGGAAAACACGCAGCATACAGGCTAGCTCAGGTTCTCCTGTTTTGCTGCTAGCCATCTAGGCTACTGAAGCGTGCTACCTTACGCCCCCCAGAGTCCTTCAAAATAAGAATCCTGGACCAAATAAGAACATGGTGCCCGACTACGCTCAACCAAAAAACAAGAACGTTATTTTTAAACTAAATATAACCCAGTGTGTCTGACCCCACAATATTTAATAACTAAACAAAAAAAAATAAAATGAAACAAGAATATGTATTTGTTCTTGTGCGCCTCTATATATAAAAAATACAACCCATTTCTAAAAAATTGGGACACTGTGCAGACTGTAGATAAAAATAGAATGCAATGATATGCAAATTATGTAAACCATATTCAAAGGGAAATACTACAAAGACAACATATCAAATGTTGAAACTGATAAATTTTATTGTTTTTTTGAAAAATATATGCCCATTTTGAATTTGATGCCAACAACACATTCCAAAAAAGTTGGGATGGGGGCATCTTTACCACTGCGTTTCGTCACCTCTTCTTTTACCAACACTCTGTAAGCATTTGGGAACTGAGGAGACACTGCTGTGGTTTTGAAATGAAAGTGAAATGTTTTCTCATTCTTGTTTGATATAGGATTTCAGCTGCTCAACAGTTCGGAGTCTCCTTTGTCGCATTTTTCATTTCATGATGCGCCAAATGTTATCAGTGGTGACAGGTCTGGACTGCAGGCAGGCCAGTTTAGCACCTGGACGCTTTTAATATGGAGCCATGCTGCTGTAATGATTTCCAAAAAGAATTTTAACTTTTGATTCATCGGACCTCAGAACACTTTTCCACTTCCCCTCAGTCCATTTTAACTGAGCTCGAGCCCAGAGAGGGTGGCAGCATTCTGGATCCTCTCTGGGATACTCTTTTATACCCAATCATGTTACTGACCTGTGGCCAATTATCCACCAGGTGTTTTTTTTTTAGCATTACACAAATTTACCAGCCTTTTGTTGCTCCCGTCCCAACTTTTTTGGAACATGTTGTTGGCATCAAATTTAAATGGGCATATATTTTTCAAAAAACAATACAATTTCTCGGTTTCAACCATTGATATGTTGTCTTTGTACTATTTTCAATAAAATATGCGGTTTAAATGATTTGCATATCATTGCATTTTGTTTTTATTTACATTCTGCAGCGTCCAACTTTTTTGGTTGTGTGTGTTTATATATATATATATACACACACACACACACACACACAGTGGTGTGAAAAAATGTTTGCCCCCTTCCTGATTTCTTATTCTTTTGCATGTTTGTCACACTTAAATGTTTCAGATCACCGAACAAATATAATATTAGACAAAGATAACACAAGTAAACACAAAATGCAGTTTATAAATGAAGATCTTTATTATTAAGGGAAAAAGAAATCCAAACCTACAGGGCCCTGTGTGAAAAAGTGATTGCCCCCCTAAACCTAATAACTGTTTGGGCCACCCTTAGCAGCAACAACTGCAATCAAGCGTTTGCGATAACTGGCAATGTGGGCTGTGGAGTAATTTTGGCCCACTCATCTTTGCAGAATTGTTGTAATTCAGCCACATTGGAGGGTTTCTGAGCATGAACCGCCTTTTTAAGGTCATGCCACAGCATCTCAATCAGATTCAGGTCAGGACTTTGACTAGGCCACTCCAAAGTGTTAATTTTGTTTTTCTTAAGCCATTCAGAGGTGGACTTGCTGGTGTGTTTTGGATCATTGTCCTGCTGCAGAACCCAAGTGCGCTTCAGCTTGAGGTCAAGAACAGATGGCCGGACATTCTCCTTCAGGATTTTTTGGTAGACAGCAGAATTCATGGTTCCATTTACCACAGCAAGTCTTCCAGGTCCTGAAGCAGCAAAACAGCCCCAGACCATCACACTACCACCACCACATTTTACTGTTGGTATGATGTTCCTTTTCTGAAATGCTGTGTTACTTCTACGTCAGCTGTAATGGGACATACACCTTCCAAAAAGATCAACTTTTGTCTCGTCAGTCCACAGAGTATTCTCCCAAAAGTCTTGGGGATCATCAAGATGTTTTCCGGTAAAACTGAGATGAGTCTTTGTGTACTTTTTGCTCAGCAGTGGTTTTCGTCTTGGAACTCTGCCATGCAGGCCATTTTTGCCCAGTCTCTTTCTTATGGTGGAGTCATGAACACTGACCTTAACTTAGGCAAGTGAGGCCTGCGGTTCTTTGGATGTTGTTGTGGGGTCTTTTGTGACCTCTTGGATGCGTCGTCGTTGCGCTCTTGAGGTAATTTTGGTCGGCCGGCCACTCCTGGGAAGGTTCACCACTGTTCCATGTTTTCGCCATTTGTGGATAATGGCTCTCACTGTGGTTTGCTGGAGTCCCAAAGCTTTAGAAATGGCTTTATAACCTTTTCCAGACTGATAGATCTCAATTACTTTGTTTCTCATTTGTTCCTGAATTTCTTTGGATCGCAGCATGATGTCTAGCTTTTGAGGATCTTTTGGTCTACTTCACTTTGTCAGGCAGGTCCTATTTAAATGATTTCTTGAATTAGAACAGGTGTGGCAATAATCAGGCCTGGGTGCGGCTAGGGAAATTGAACTCTTTCCAAAGATGTGATAAACCACAGTTAATTTATGTTTTAACAAGGGGGCAATCACTTTTTCACACAGGGCCCTGTAGGTTTGGATTTCTTTTTCCCTTAATAATAAAGATCTTCATTTATAAACTGCATTTTGTGTTTACTTGTGTTATCTTTGTCTAATATTATATTTGTTTGGTGATCTGAAACATTTAAGTGTGACAAACATGCAAAAGAAATCAGGAAGGGGCAAACACTTTTTCACACCACTGTGTATTTATATATATATATATATTATATATATATATAATGCATGTGTGTATATATACATATGGTTTTGCAGCCTTTATAGAAAAAGCTGTTGAGGTGTCGTCATTGTGATATCTCACAACTTTATCAAACATCGCATTTTGTCAATATCGTGCAGCCCTAATTTGCATTGTAGACATGCTGACCTGGGTCCTGTCACTATCAAGCCTTTGTTTCGTGCTTCTAATACAAGAGTAAAATAAAATAATGTATATAATTACTGTGTGAAGCTACCTTGTAAAGCCTCATGTTAAAGAGGTGTGACCCACACTTCATAGTTCGCCAGTTTTCTGAAAGCGCTGGTCACCCGCCATGTTCTTCATTGCTGCAAGCACTTCATGGAGGAAGAGAGAAAACTGGTGATGAAAATGAAGATGTATTATTTGTTAGTGTTCATGAGGGACACAATACTGTGGTTTAAAGAAATAATTGTACAATATATCAATTTCACATAGTTTCTCTCTTACCTAAATGTAGTCAATCTGTCCAGACATGTTTGGAGTTTGCTTCCTTAGTTTTACACTGGGAATACGATGAAAATGTAACTAACAAATAATGAAAGTTGGCATTGTGCAAACTGAATGCCGCAACATCTCATACCTGCTTCAAACCACATTGGGTCCACAGTCTACAAATAGATTTGACTCACATGACTGGGTATAAAAAAAGAGGCAGAGTCTCTCAGAAGCAAAGACCAATCTGCAAAAAACTGCATCTAAAAATTGTGGAACAGAAAAATGTTCCTAAACGTAAAATTGCAAAGACTGGATATTCCACCGTCTATAGAATATAATATCATCAAAAGATTCAGAGAATCTGGAAAAAATCCCTGTAGGCAAGGGACAAAGCCAACGGTCAATATTGGATGCTCGTGATCTTTGGGCCCTCAGGTGGCACTGCATTAAAACAGGCAAGATTCTGTACTGGAAATCACTGCGTGGTCTCAGGAACACTTCCAGAAATCATTGTCTGTGAACACAGTTCGCCGTGCAATCCACAAATGCAAGTTAAAGCTGTATCATGCAAAGAAGAAGCCGTATGTCAACATGATCCAGAAATGCCGCCATCTTCTCTGGGCCAAGGCTCATTTAATATGGACTGAGGCAAAATGGAAAACTGTTCTGTGGTCAGATTAATCAAAATGTGAAATTCTTTTTGGAAACCACGGACGCTGTGTCCTGCAGACTCAAGATGAGAGGGACCTCATCTCTGACAATATGGGGTTGCATTAGTGCCTGTAGCATGAGCAGCTTACACATCTGGAAAGGCACTATCAACGCTGAACAGAATATAGAGGTTTAGAACAACATATGCTTCCATCCAAATCTTTCAGGGAAGGCCTTGCATATTTCGGCAAGAAATAGACAGAATTTTGCACAACTTTTACCCAACCTTTTTTTGGAATTGGGGTTGTATAACATTTTTTTTATAATAACCTCTTTAGGTGAAGCAATTTTAAAACATTTTTTCAAAAATATGTTTTACTGATTTATGCCTCCTAAATTCTAGAAATGTCAGGTGGTGCATTTTGTCATAAAATTCTAAAGGAAATAGTTTAGCTTGATTTAATGTTTGAAACCTTTAAATCATCACATAATGAAATGTAGGACAGTTTTAAAAGTATTTAACTCATTGAAAAATTTTCTGATTTCTTAAATGTCATGCGGCACAGCCGACAGCAAAAGAGTGGGCAAGGCATTGCAACATAAAGATGACTCCAAGTGATCTTCTTCGTACAATGCCAAGGTAAATAGCTCTTTTGCCAATGTAGAAAAAGTAGACATTTGTAAATCATGGATATACTGATTCGGTTTACTAAGTCAGGTGGTGTGGCCTATTATTTTAATAATGTTTATATATTTGGGAAACAAAATGAATGTTTTACCTTGATTTCATGGACAAAGGTTTACTACTAAGACTAGTTTATACATGTTTTCAGTAGTCATAAGTAATTAAAAAAATATAATTGTTATTTATTTTTATTACACCTGACATTTTCTGGCTGGTAAAATTGATGATTCTGTTTAAAAATCAATTTATACGCCTATAAACACAGAAATCAATACATTAAATAGATTTTTGCAGATACAAAGATTCATATCCTTTTTGGAACAAGGCTTTTTAAATTTTAAAAGCCTTATTTGTCGTTGATCCTTTTGTAGATTAGAGAAGGTCATACAGTGTCAGAAGTCACATAAACAAGTCTGTTCGCTATTGCTTGACTTAACGCAGGTTGAGGCAAGTGTGATGATGCTTAAGGCATGCGATTTGCACACTGCTAATTGGTAGACTTAAGTATGGATTGCTTGTTAGCTGCATTAGCCCCAGTGCAACATTAAAGAAGCAGCCAAACGTGTCTTGGCTGATCAGCTACGTTTGGGATAAGATAGAAAATAGTGTAAATTCTCTAAACTTCCTTTAAGCTTATGACAGCTCTGAATTTCAGTGTTGTGAATACTCCCCTTGCGTGGACATGACAGGATAAACCCTCTCAGTGGAGCCAGCGGTGAATGATCTGTGCGAGAGCGTGGGAGGGGAGCCTAAAATAACAGGATTTGTTCAGACTGTCAATTTCCAGAGAACTTGCATGCTGAAAGAAAATAATAATTATCAGACAGCATTACCACATTCCTTTCACAGCATTCCCTCCCCAGTAAAGTCTAACTTAACCTGAAGCAGGTCTTGTGGACTTTTTTGATTTAATTAAATCACTGGCCCATGTGACCTCTTTTAGCATTTGTGACCAAATGTTATGGTAGCAGACTATTTTTACATCTTAATGCTGTAATGGTTGCGCAGTCAGTTGCCAAACCCAATGATTTAAGGGTAAGAGCAATAGCGTATAAAAACAAAAACATCTCATGTGTCTCTGAATTTCGTAACCAGTGTCTCCAGCCTGGCACAGACTCATGTTCGGAGGAACAGTTTTTCCTGATCAGAATAGCGCAAGTCCGCTAGTTTCACCAAAACATTTCCTGGTTATGTATGCAGGTTTATTATGATAACTGTTCTCTTGACAGTTTGTCAGCTTGTCTGCACATGTTGGCCTTGATAAGTGAATCTAAGTTAACTTGTTTAAGCTAACCCTCTTTACAGTAGCCTTACAATGTAGTTGCCATCAATTTTGGTGGTCCCTTAATTTTTTCACTGTGCATTTTTTTTCAGCTAAATTTATGGAGTATATTTAATTGGAAATGTGTATGATTTTTGTCACTTGTGCTGTCCATTTTGTCTTGGCACAGCCGTCTTTGTGGAGATGTGTGAATTGTTTTCACAGCAGGGAGTTCTCACCCCTTCCCTTTCATCCTCATTGCTCACTAGTGCCTGAACACAGAGTCACATTACGCACACAGAGAGCCAACAGTTAATCTGAAAACAGACTTCCAGGGAAAAATATTTTATAGATTATATTAATTAAAATACCCCAACCAATTTCCATCTTCATAATCTTTCATCTGGGCAAACTTCTCTCTCTCGAAGTCCACCAATCCATGAATGAATTCAGGTGATAGCATAGCAAAGGCAAGCAAGGAATTAGAAGAGTTACACTCACAGTTAGCCATGTGTTTCTCTTGAACCTCTCTGAACTGAAGGAGCAGTTTTTGTCCTTTCCAGACCGAACAATGTTGAAATCCGCTGGCTGGTCTGGTCCCAAACGTTTAATCCCTAGTTTCTGCTCTAATGGCTGGTACCCAATTTAACTTTTATTAATTAAACATTTTGTGACTTGACTCATTATATTGCCTTGCTATTAGGAGCAGCTGCCACATCTGATGAGGAACAATTACTAGCTGTGTAGCAACACCCATACCGTAAACAACGCTTACTAAACATCTGGACGTATTTACATCTATTGTTTGTTTGTTTGTTTTTTTTTGCCGCACTCAGCATGGGGCCAACATGATCGTGCCTCACAGCGGGTTATTGAAAGCACATTGAACATGCGCAGTGATTTTTAACTCCTCACTTGGTTAGACGAGCGCTGATGGGCCGGCCCCACGCGCACTAAACCAAGACTGCTAGGAGAAACAAGTAGCCTACTGGCATTTTGTACAACAGGTACAGGAAGATATTTGGACTGTATCCGACACCATTACCACAACAACGTTAGTTACGAAGAAAAATATATATGTTAGTTGTTGTTCTGAATTATTGATCATGTTGTGTACTGCTCGACAGCGACTGGTGGGGCCAGGCCCCTAATGTAGAGACACCACTGTTACGAATATGTTGCTTGATGCCTGAAACATTGTTTTACCATAGTTTTGAGAAGGTTTTGCCCTGAAACTTATTTCTTTTTAATTCATTCATGGCAGAGCGGTACGTGCAGGGCGTTATGAGGCAAAAGAGTACCTAAAAAGAAACACAATTTTACCATTGTCAGCATTACATATAACACATTTACACTTTGAATTACTTTTTTTACATCCCAGCCACTTTATTATGCAGAATTCATAGAAAAATCCATGGAATTCCCCTTTCACATGCTGGATCTGGTCATATGTGGCTTGAGAAAACTCTTTACAGTGTTTTCTACATGCAGTAGATTCAGTTGTTTTATAATAACGTTGTTGGTGCTGCACTACAACAGATTTATTTTAGTTCATTTTTGATGTGGGGAGTTCTGTCAGCACTTTTGTCTTGGCACAATGGTTAGCTTAACTAGTTAGGTGGAAACCATCAGACATTTACGCTGAAGCCAGCTCCCTACACTCAGGTGCTTTCAGCAGTTAAAGAGATTTATAGTTTATAGCCCTTACTCCAAATGCAGTCGATCAGCCAAGATACATTTGGTGTCTGAAGTTTGCTTCTTTAGTTTTGGACTAGTGCCACAAGACTATAGTACTTTATAACAAGTAAGTCAAACCAGTTCGCATCATACGAACTTCATGAAGCAGCTGTTGAGTTGTTAAGTAATATCAAACCGACTTGCTTGAGTGGTTTTTATTGCTATATGAGATATTGTTATCAATATAAATGCACAAAAGTATACTGAAAAAAATGAAATAAATCTATGAACAAAAAGACCTTAAAATTCTAGGTCTGGTCAGAAGTTCTGCTAACTCGTGCTTTTTAGTGCTATATCTCAGTTAAGTAAACATTATAGAATACTTGTTTTATTTTTACACAGTTTCCCCACCAGCTGGTACTCACTCTATCGCGGAGCTGTCAGGCTTGGAGGAAAGGGTCATGTACTTGTTTCCTCCTCTCGGACTCCCAGTTCTAGATGACTGTGGCATTGCTGGCATTATTCAAACTTAACATCTGTTGATGAGCTGGTGAATACTCTGTCAGTTGTGCCACTTGGGAGTCACAGAAATTATTTAAACATCTGCTTCCTGATTAGTTATCTTACTTTAAAAAGTAAGACTTTAAATTTTAAGTTCAATAAATGTAACATAACAGAATGTAAGACAGAACTTGATGTTTTGTTAAGTTACTATTTGATGTTTAATTAATTCAGCCACAAATTAAATTACGAAACCTGGACACTTACGTTCTTCTATCTAAACATTCTATATGTTCCTAATACTGAAGCAGATTTTGTTGGACTAAAATTAACATGTTAACATTTTTAAATTTGTTTGGTTAAGTAGCAGAAAAGCTACTTTGGCCAACATATTTAAATCTACACTGTGTAAGACGTCTTTGTTATGATTGACAGAAGTAGTATTGCTGAGTCAGGAGGGAAAATAAAACTTGCTAAAATATGGTGTGTATGTGTGTGTGTGTGTGTGTGTGCTACTGAGTCACCATGTGAAACCTGAAATAATAATATAAAAGTTAGAGGTGTTGGGTCAGATTCACAGGTGTTTTTTTTGGACCATGTCATACGTCTTCATGTATTAAAGTCACACGCTCAGGCTCTAAAAGAAAGCTGACAATCAGCACATTCATCCGCTCAAGGAAGGAGTCCAAAGTGTAACCACTGTTAGAAAATGGTCTTTCGCACATTGCATTACATATTTCTACCAGAGAGGTTTCTAAAACTTACATAATGTAGCTTTTAGTTGGATTTTTTACAGAAACCAATGCCTTCCTAAGTTTTATCTTAAATGTGTTCTTGAGGAAGGTCCTAAGAAAAAGTCTATGTCAGATTCATGATGTGTTCTTAAAGCACAGAATTATTTTAACCTTTGTACTTTTAAGTGTGTGTAGATTCTGTTCTTACCTGAAAATCCCAGAAAATCTTACCTACAAATCCCAGATAAGAAAACATTGGTGAATGTCAGTCTTCATGAAAACTGCATAAGTGGGTTTTAAGGAGTTTCTTCTTGAAAATGGTTGGTGAATGAGGCCGATTGTTAAAAAACACTGGCCTGTATAGTTCATTCATATGGACAACTCTCAAAGATAATTTTCAGTAAATGTCCACTTTAATTGATTTGGTAATCACCTCACAATTTTTCAGATTGTCTGTTCTGTCCTCTTCATCCCCCTCTATCCTAGGGCAGTGGGGTCTCCCGACAGTGAGCTTCTCCTCTGTCCTTGGCATGGTGGCAGGGGTGCTGGCCTCCACCATGGAGTCCATCGGGGATTATTATGCCTGTGCAAGGCTCTCTGGTGCTCCCCCTCCACCCACACATGCCATTAATCGGGGGATCGCTGTGGAGGGTCTGGGCTGCATTTTGGCTGCTCTGTGGGGCACCGGCAACGGAACAACTTCGTACAGCCAGAACATTGCTGCCCTTGGAATCACCAGGGTAGGTGTGATGTCATTCGCTGTAAGTCACCAGTTCAGACACGTCTAGTCAAATACACATCTTGGGTTTAGTCAGATAGACAGACAAGACTGTTACTGTTGTTGTTATCTTGTTTTGCAACTTAAACATGTGGGCATTTCAGCCAATAATCGTATGCTTTTTGCTTGTTTAAGCACAGATGTAATGCTGTAAAGGCAAAATATGTATGTGTTGTAAGCATTACTGACTACTACAGCAAAGTCAAGTTCTCAGACAAGTGCATGAGAGGTGTAGTCCAGTACCCAAAGGGAAAAAAACATGGTACGCTGCTATGACAAGAGTAACCTTAAGTATGGTAGGAATTCAGATAATAGATGGTAACTTACAAAAAAGTAAAAAATGAGAAGGAAGCTGTTTCACTACTTTGAAAACCGCAGAAAAAACATTTGTCATGCACACAGTGAGCTGGAGGAGGTCAAGGCAGAGGCTTTGACTGAGGAGGCAGATTAAACCTGCACTCTGAAATAGACTTCATCATACTGAGTTATTGCGTGACCAAAACAAACCCACCTTTTCTTAAACTACCATTAGACTGCCTTTTTTCAAACTACAGCACTGGGCTAAAGTCAGAGACATGTTGCCCATATCCACTGTTAGATGAGTAATTAAAGCAACTGGAGCTATAGTGAACCTGCCTCCTGAAAGAGGATGCATGTTTATTTCACTTGCGTGCACATTGAGGATGGTTCCAAGGATTTCCAAGCATCACCGCCATGCCAACAAAGTCTTTGAAAGGCAGGCCAGAATAGAGCCTTTTCTTTCATATAGCTACAAATGCAATTGCCTGGAGTTCACAAGAAGCTACAGGAACTTTGACAGGTCAAATGAGACCAAAACCAGATATTTTTTTCCCAGCTGGACAGTGTTAGTCTATAGTCTTGATATCAGACCACAGGTCATTACAACCTATAGGCAAAAGTTGTGTTAACACGTTTACCACTGTGTTGCATTACCTCTTCTTTTAACAACACTCTGTAAGCGTTCAGGAACTGAAGAGACAATGCTGTGGTTTTGAAAGTGAAATATTTTCCCATTCTTGTTTGATATAGGATTTCAGCAGCTCAACAGTTTGGGGTCTTCATTGTTGCATTTTTCTTTTCATATTATGTCAGATGCTTTTAATGGGTGACAGGTCTGGCCAGTTTTAGCTACTCTTTTGCTATGTAGCCATACTCTTGTAATATGTGCAGAATGTAGTTTGGCATTGTTTTGCTGAAATAAACAAGGCCTTTCCTGAAAAAGACATCATCTGGATGGCAGCATAGGTCACTCCAAAACCTGTATATATTATTCAGCATTAATAGTGTTTTCAAAAACATGTAAGTCACCCTTGCCATGTGCACTAATGCACCCCTATACCCTCATGAATGCCGGCTTTTCAACTGTGCACTGTTAACAAGCCAGATGCATCCGTGATTTCCGAATTTTGATCTGTCGGACCACAGGACACTTTTCCACTTCACCTCAGTCCATCTTGAATGAGCTCGAACAGGACTAGGAAGGCGCAAAGAAGGCGGCGGCATGTCTAGATCCTGTTTTTATATGGTTTCTTCTTTGCATGGTGGAGTTTTAACTTGCGTTTGGTTTTCAGATGTGTTCCTGAGCCCGTGCAGTGATTTGCACTACAGAATCATGTCTGTTTCTAATGCAGTGCCACCTGAGGGCTCGAAGATTACAGACATCCAATATTGGTTTTCAGATTTGCCCTTTGCATGAGAGATTTCTCCAGATTCTCTGAATCTTTTAATAATATCATTAAAAGATTATCTGAACCTTATGTACCATAGATGATAAAATATTAATAAATGTAATTTTAAATTGGTGCACTATTTGATTGTGCAGTGTTTCACTGAGTAGGAAACCACTCCCCATCTTTACTTCTGAAAGATTTAGCCTCTCTGGGATGTTGTTTTTTCTGTCAGTTAATTTAGTTTGTTGTGAGATGTTCCACCAAGTGTTTTTTAGCATTACACAACTTTACCAGTCTTTTGTTGCCCTGTCCCAACTTTTTTGAATCATGTTGCTGGCATCAAATTCAAAATGGGCATATATTTTTCAAAAACAATAACATTTTTCAATTTCAACATTTGATGTGTTGTTTTTGTACTTTATTAAAATAATTATAGGGCTTAAATGATGTGCACATCATTGCATTCTGTTTTTATTTACATTTTACACAGCATCCCAGTTTTCTGTGGAAACAGGGTTGTAAAAAAGTTGGCACTATCAGGATTTAAATATGTATAATATCGGAAACCATTCATGGGTATATGTATTATTAATGAAAATTCATAGTTCTGCATGTGCATTTACTGTACTAATTCTACAAATGTCTGCACAGCCAGAGAGACAAGTTTGACCAGTAACTTTCAGTATGATTAGTGATGGCTGGCACCCCCTATGTGTGCCAGGTTGGCAGCAGGCTGGTGTTGCAGACAGCTGGCCTCCTCATGGTCTTCCTGGGACTCTTCGGGAAGTTCAGTGCCGTGTTCATCACGATCCCAGACCCGGTCATCGGAGGCATGTTCCTGGTCATGTTTGGAATGATTGCAGCTGTGGGAATATCAAACCTGCAGGTAAACGCAGCTGATTTGCAGTATTTTGGGGAGGATTTTGCCTCCCTGGTTGGTTGATGCGCGCAAGAGAATGGTTCTGTCAACAACTGAGCGTTTAGTTTGGGAAACTATATCAAAATGCAGTAGCTCTCTAGTTAGCTTAGCTATATTACATATATCTGTTGTTGCATTGGTGCACTTCAAGAGATTTAGATGTTTATTCATCCAACTTTTTATCAACAAAGAATAAAGTGAAATCAAAACAAAGGCCATAAAATATCCAATAATCGTGGTCTAATTGCTAGCTGACGTTTGAGACCATCTAAGTTCAAAATGTTCAGGCTTTAATGCGCACTGTAGAACAGGTTTTGTGAAAATAGTTATTATCAGGTAGTGTTTTTTTGTGCCTCTCGATGTTGGTGTCATCCATGCTAGAACAATAATTTGATGATATGAGACCACAAGATCAGTTGGCATGTAAAACAAGATGACCTTCTGTTTTTCGAATTGCAAAGTTAGCTTGTCATTCTAGATCTAATTCATCCACCTGGTTGAGGAAATGTCGTAATAACTGCAGTTAATGATTGAAGTTGCCTTTTGGTCATTTTATATCACTCTAAAGCATCTAATTTGGCTAATAGTTTGCTTGCTAGTTAGCTTAAGGCTGCGTTAACATAAATGCTAATAATGTTAGCATTAGCCCCCTATCTAGCCTGTGTCACTTTTGTGAACTCTTTACAAAGTAATCATTCTAAAAATTGCAATTGACAAATTCCTGAGGGAAAAAACACGGTATACTGCTGTGACAGAGGAACTTCAAGTATGGTGGGAATTTAGGATTAAGGCTGGATAATAGATTGAAACTTAGTGAAAAATGAGAAGGAAGCCGTTGTCAAAACACCTGTCAAAACATTAGTCATGCACGCAGTGAAGCCGAGGAGGGCAGGGCAGAGGCTTTTATTGAGGAGGCAGATTAAACCTGCACTCTGAAATATACTTCATCATACTAAGTTGTAGAGTGATCAAAACAAACCCACCTTTTCTCAAACTGCCATTAGACAGCCCTTTTTCAATCTACAGTACTGTGCTAAAGTCAGAGACATGTTGCCCATATCCACTGTTAGATGAGTAATTAAAACAACTGGAGCTATGGTGAACCTGCCTCCTGGAAGACGATTTGGGTATCACTGTACAATACCACAAATATGCATGTATTAATACTTAACAAATGCTTTCATCACAGTGAATTAATACCTAGACTAGTACTTAACACATCAGGAAAAAATGAAGTGTAAATGTTAATAAAGAACTGAATCAAATATGAGTAACTTTTAAAACCCTTTAAGACCCTTTGTATAATGCATAATGTCTAATAGAGTTGATGTAGGTTAACACAAATTATTTGCTAATAACCAATACAGTAATTGGCAGGAAACTCAATGGCGTCGCTGTCTTACAAAAGTTTTGTTTTTTATGATATTCTTTACATTGTCCTTTTGATGCCTTTAACATTTTGTAAACAGTTTTAATTACATTTACATGACAAGGGCTGGACTTAGTTTCACACACTCGCAATGTGATACCGATTAATTAAATCAGTAAAGATATGCCTGGAGAGAAGACAGTATGTAATGATACATTTGATAATGATACATGATACAATTCATTGCTTGACATGTCTGCACATCATTAGTCATCATATTTATATATCATGTAACTTGTCTAAATTTATCATTAATTCAATATGTTGTCCCCCCAAGTAGTCATGATGTAAATATGTATTTAAAAATGATCAGTTAATACATTCATATGTCATTAATTTACTGTGTACAAGAAGTAAATTATTTCTCAGTGAATTCACTGAAAAACACTACACAGCGTTATCAGTGAAGAGCATTTATTAAAACACACAAACAAAACGTGTCTTGCAGCATAAAATATGATGCGTTTCAGGTCAAATTAGCGCTGCTGAAACAGAAGAGAAGTTTGCTCAGCCTTATTTTTGTGGATGTGTTTAAAATGATACCAGACGTTTTTCTTCCAAATGTACGGCCTTTTTTGTTTGGTTTTAATCTAAGATGATTACGGGCGCGTATTAGCAAGATCAGGCTCAGAGACAGATGAGCTTACACTGTTTTTGTTTTTCCCCCCTTTCTGTCTTACTCAGGGACGTACAAGGCAGGAGGGTCCATAATGCTGCCGGACAAACCTAGGCTAAAATTAATCTGAGTTTTGTGAGATGAAAGGATATACAGAGTGTTTTAATTCTGTCCATCCTTAAATATTGTTCCAGTTGTCTCAGCGCACATCAGGTTCACATCACTAAGGCTACATAGCCAACAGAGTATTGTCCAGGCATAATTTCAGTCACACGCAGAGGGCTTGCGGCGCATGCGTTCTGCAACAAAGTGTTTCACATTAGCATCGGTGTTAATCCGTTAAACCTTCCAGTGTTTTTACCATTGGTTAATGTGATTTTAGCCTTTGGGAAAATTTTAGTTCAGTGATAGAAGTGATGACTGATAACAAGAGAATAACAGTAAATAAAGTTGGATGGGACTGAATTAGCATAGACACTATTTCTGGTTACAGTCTGTCCATAATTAATTAATGATATATTAATATATTAACCAGTGACTTGTTAACATATATTTACATTGTGACTTTATAATTACATAATGCTGAATGTAGATCAAATAGACTATATTAATATATTAACTAATGATATTTAAATATACTAAATAATGACTTAAAATTTAACTGTCACTGTCATGCAAAATGATTACCTCAATTATTTAATTAAATATAATAAACAAATTTTTTAATGCTGTTAGAAAAGGGTTATATGTCATATGATGTATTGATATACCTTTAGCAGATTACATTATTGGTAAGCTAATGGATATGAATGCTTTTCTAATTAAACAATATAAATATCAACCAATTAACATAATGTATCATTCATATATATTAACACAACAATTACGACAAATTATACATTCTTTAATATTCTGAGTATGTTTACTACCTTTTTTGACATTGGTTATAAGCCTATAATGTGAATGATGCATAAATATGTTATAATGCCATAAATTTGCAAATTTATCATATTTATATCTGATGCTATTTTTAATTAATGTATACACTTCATTTTTTCCTGATGTTTTAATTATTGGTCTATGCATTAATTCACTGTGATGAAATCATTAGTTAAGTATTAATAAATGGTTTTTTGTGGACCAGAACTGTAACGTGTTACTGAAATTCATAGCATTTTGTGGTCAGACATTCAGGCTTTAAGGTGCACTGTAGAACAGGTTTTGTGAAAACAGTAATTATGAGAAAGTGTTTTTTGTGCTGCCAAACGTTAATGCTGTTTATGCTAAAAGATCACATTTGCATTTTGGCAAAAGTGTGCTCACCACAAGATTGGATGGTACGTAAGACTAAATGAACTTTCATTTTCGGAGCTGCCAAGTTATTAATCAGTGGTCTGATTCTAGGTGTAGCATGATGGGTGTTTTTCCATTACACATTGAAAATATATTAGATTCAGCCAAAAGGGAGCCAACAGAACTTGTCATTCTAGGTCTGGTTCATCCACCTAGTTGAGGAAATGCCATAATAACTGCAGTTAATGATTAAAGTTGCCTTTTGGTCATTTTATATCATTCTAAAGCATCTAATTTGGCAAATATCTTGTTTGCTTGCATAAATGCTATTAATGTTAGCATTAACTTCCTACCTAGCCTATGTTACTTTTGTGAACTCTTTACAAAGTAATCGTTCAATGAATTGCTTTTGACAAATTACCATAGTTGTGTACGCTCTTGTGGTGTTACCAAACAAAGAAGAGAGCACTCTCGAGAACTGTTAGGTCCTATTTGTACTAATCTTGAGCAGGTACCAAAAACCATCCAGAGGTGGGAACAAGTCACTAAGTTGCAAGTAACAAGTAAGACTCAAGTCCCGAGTCAAGTCGCAAGTCAAGATAGTCGAGTCTTGATTAAATTCCCAAGTCAGTACAGGCAAGTCTCAAGTGGAGTCCCAAGTCAAGAGTCCTAATCTTCGAGTCCTAAACAAGTCAGTCTGCAGTCTTCAGCTAATTTAAGGCCACAACATCGAATAATGGTAACAGTACTATAACCCTTTAATGGCAGCTTGTAAGTAGTGTGTGGCTGTACATTGATGTTTCATAATTTTTTTTTACCCTTCCAACAAAATCCATGGTACACAGATAACCACTCTCTTAAAAAGGTTCTACCCTATAATAATGCAAACTGTTCCTTGAGTGTTCGTGGTTCTTTTTAGAACTTTTTTTTATTTACTGGTATACACAAAGAGTAAAAGTACTATTGAACTTAATTTAAAAACTTTATATTTGAAGATAATTTTTGATGCTTTTTGTGAACACTGGGCGCACAGGATTAAAATAAAAACCAACTCAGCACTAAAACTAGCTCAGCATTAAACTAGCTCAGCAAACTAAAAACAATGGCGTTTGAATAGAATTTAAATGAAAACAGAAACCAAAACGACCGAGCTGAACAAAGTTTACAGAAAAGACAGCAAAATAATGCTGAATGTACGAAGCTGAAGTTGACGTTTTTCGCCAGCAGCTTCTTGGTCGAATTTTTTGTTCCACCTTAAATGGTGCAGCAGTTACGTTCCCCCGCCTCACTGTTGCGCCATTGATCGGTCAATTTGAGAGAGCTGTGTTTCTTTTGTTTTGCTGTCATGAGGAAAACGGTCAGTTCGCCTGGTGAGTTTCTCTAGTAAGAGTTAAGTTCTAAGTGAGGACGTATTGACGCTGTTGATGCTTCACCTGTTTCCAGCTAATGGAGGTGAAGTTGAACTCTAAATGCTTCGCTTGTCTTCTGAAACAAAATAAACTGAGCATGTGTAGCCGTCTGCAGTCAGACTGCCTCCACGTTTCTTCTGCTTTCTAGAGTCTTTCCGAGTCTTAACGATGAAGTCCGAGTCAGAGTCATTGGTGTTCAAGTCAAAGTCGAGTCGCAAGTCTTTCTAGATTTTCCCGAGTCGAGTCTCAAGTCATCAAATTCGTGACTCGAGTCGGACTCGAGCCCAAGTCATATGACACCTCTGGAACCTTCTGCATTGGACTAATTGGAAAAAGCACAGTTTCAGTTTCCTGTTTAATGAAACAAAGAAATAATAAAAATAATAATAATAATAAAAATATTAATGTATGATATGGATACAGTAATAAAAAAATAATAAATATTGGTTAATAGTCTATGTAAATATTGAATCATGATCTTGTAGCTCAAAGGGCTTAATGGTCAAACAAAAACAGAGCACAAAATAAAACATTTACTAGCAAACATTATAAATAAATTTGGTGCTAAATAAATTTGGTACACTGAAAGTATATTAATTAAAACATTCAAACAGAATTCATTCTCCACCATGGTCCTGTCACCTTTTGACCTGTTTATCCAGAGTGTACTATAGACCCCTTAAGCATATTATTGCCAAGCATTTTACCTTATCACCCTAAGCTGACCCTTTGAACTCCTGACCAACCTGTAAGTGGTCAGCTAGTCCGTCACCAGTGGGGACATTATGTTCACATTATGTTTACATGCTCTTGTGCCTGACTTAGGGGCTTATATGTGACCTAGGTCACTGTGATTACTTTGCTTAGAAAAGTAAAGTGAGTACTTAGTGCCTAGAAAGGATTAAGTATTGTTAAAAGAACAAAGAAGACAAGGCCCCTGTGCTGAAAACGCATCAGTATTACAACCTTGACCTAACCTCCTTTTGAAATACTCAGGCTTACTCCTCATGGCCCCAGAGCAGTCCCACATTACATATAGTGAAGTTCATTTACAGTTTTATTTTTATAGCACTTTTTACAGCAAACATTGTTCCAGAGAAGCATTACAGAAATGTGAGAGTGGCCCCTGAATGAGGCCCCCATCACTGAGAGAAACCAAGACTCCCTGAAAGCATGAGGGAGAACCACTGAGAAGAATCGTTACCCTAAAGGAAAACTCCCAAAGAGCATGAAGAACCACTGAGAAGAACCAAGACTCTAAAGGAAAACTCCCTAAGAGCATGAAGAACCACTGAGAAGAACCGAGACTCAAAAGAAAACTCCCTAAGAGCATGAAGAACCACTGAGAAGAACGGAGACTCAAAAGAAAAAACTCCCTAAGAGCATGAAGAACCACTGGGAAGAACCGAGACTCAAAAGGAAAACTCCCTAAGAGCATGAAGAACCACTGAGAAGAACCGAGGCTCAAAAGGAAAACTCCCAAAGAGCATGAAGAACCACTGAGAAGAACCGAGACTCAAAAGGAAAACTCCCTAAGAGCATGAAGAACCACTGAGAAGAACCGAGGCTCAAAAGGAAAACTCCCTAAGAGCATGAAGAACCACTGAGAAGAACCGAGGCTCAAAAGGAAAACTCCCTAAGAGCCTGAAGAACCACTGAGAAGAACCGAGACTCAAAAGGAAAACTCCCTAAGAGCATGAAGAACCACTGAGAAGAACCGAGGCTCAAAAGGAAAACTCCCTAAGAGCATGAAGAACCACTGAGAAGAACCGAGACTCAAAGTAAAACTCCCAAAGAGCATGAAGAACCACTGAGAAGAACCGAGACCCTAAAGGAAAACTCCCTAAGAGCATGAAGAACCACTGAGAAGAACCGAGACCCAAAAGAAAACTCCCTAAGAGCATGAAGAACCACTGAGAAGAACCGAGACTCAAAAGGA
This sequence comes from Colossoma macropomum, assembly GCF_904425465.1. Taxonomy (NCBI): domain Eukaryota; kingdom Metazoa; phylum Chordata; class Actinopteri; order Characiformes; family Serrasalmidae; genus Colossoma; species Colossoma macropomum. The sequence continues at coordinate 8,488,366 of NW_023494788.1, read as the reverse complement.
AAACTCCCTAAGAGCCTGAAGAACCACTGAGAAGAACCGAGGCTCAAAAGGAAAACTCCCTAAGAGCATGAAGAACCACTGAGAAGAACCGAGGCTCAAAAGGAAAACTCCCAAAGAGCATGAAGAACCACTGAGAAGAACGAGACCATAAAGGAAAACTCCCTAAGAGCATGAAGAACCACTGAGAAGAACCGAGACTCAAAGTAAAATCCCTAGAGCATGAAGAACCATGAGAGAACGAGGCTCAAAAGGAAAACTCCCTAAGAGCATGAAGAACCACTGAGAAGAACCGAGGCTCAAAAGGAAAACTCCCAAAGAGCATGAAGAACCACTGAGAAGAACCGAGACCATAAAGGAAAACTCCCTAAGAGCATGAAGAACCACTGAGAAGAACCGAGACTCAAAGTAAAACTCCCTAAGAGCATGAAGAACCACTGGGAAGAACTGAGACTCAAAAGGAAAAAGTCCTTAAGAGCGTGCGAAACTTCTTAGAAGCATAAAGACGAAACACTGAGAGGAACAAAGACGTGAAAGGAAAAAGGAAAGAGCATGAGGGAGAAGGATTGAGAGGATCCAAGACTCAAAAGAAAACATCTCCCTGAGAAGGTGAGGAAGAACAACTCAGAAGAACCAAGACTCAAAAGGAGAAATTCCCTGAAAATGTGAGGAAGAACGACTCAGAAGAACCAAGACTCAAAAGGAGAAATTCCCTGAAAACGTGAGGAAGAACGACTCAGAAGAACCAGGACTCAAAATGAGAAATTCCCTGAAAACGTGAGGAAGAACGACTCAGAAGAACCAGGACTCAAAATGAGAAATTCCCTGAAAACATGAGGAAGAACGACTCAGAAGAACCAGGACTCAAAATGAGAAATTCCCTGAAAACGTGAGGAAGAACGACTCAGAAGAACCAAGACGCAAAAGAAAGCATCTCCATAAAAGCATGAGGAAGAAACACTGAGAGGAACCCAACTTAGAAACAGAACCCATCCTCCTCTGGGTCACGTCAGTGCTGTTAGGATACAAGTAGGATAACTCAGTATATTATAGTGGCACTGGGATCATACAGAGGAAAGATTAGCAAAATAAACCAGTGACCAACATTGATCCTAGTGTAAGCAAAACCTTCAGTCTACATATGACACCTTAAAGAAATAGATTAATGAAACTGACACCATTTTGTACAGCCTAGATAGTAGAGTTGTTCTGCGTACATAGTGCGCAGGTGCTACTGAAAGAAAAATATTGTCAAACATTTCCCCTCCAGCCTTCCAGGCACTTTATTAGTTTGGGCTGAAACCAGATTTACCAGCTTGCCTTCTTCTGTATATCCGCTCTGGCAGTGAGCACTAGAGATGTTTGTTTCTTGTTGCCCAAAAGCACTGTTTGCTCATAATGAACAAAATGGACGAAACACCCATATTACAATTATAATCCTACATATTGTGTTTGTGATACGGCTGGTAATGTATTAGAAACACATTAGTCAACCTTTGATGTGACATAATTGAAGATCAGCCTGTGATGCTTTGAAAAAATGATTTCCAAAGAGGATGTTTGGATAAATCATTTTTATCCAAACATCCTCACAATACTCAGGGCTAGGCAATGTATCAAATATTTATTTTAGGGGATACATAATTAGGCAACATTGTGAATATCACTATGATTTTAATACACATTTTGTGTGTGTCTCCTGAACACCGTGGTAGTTGTAGTGGTCTTGCTGTCCCTCCTTGTCTTGCAAGTATGAACGTGTTTAGCCTCAGAGCAAAATGGAGCAAACGATAATGCAACACATACATTGGTAGGATAGCATAGTGTATAACACCCATTCCCCATGGAAGAGCCAGGTTCAATACCCAGTTCAAGCAGTTGCACCATTAGTACAGGAAAGACTCATAATGTTGCATTTCGCCCATCACAATTAGCCTGTATAAGAGTGATAAAAATATAAATGCATTCTGAGAAAGACAGGGCGGATAAATATTTAGTACTTAAAAATTGCAACCAGTGGTTGTTCATGAAGTGCTATAGAGGCCTTAATTATTTTTCACATTTTTTACTGTTTTTTTACTTCTCATTGCAGTAAAGAATTTGTTTACATCCAAGTTTGCAGATCTCACAACCACTCTGTCATTTCAGAAAGAGTGCATGAGATTAAATAATATCAGTATTTTTTTTAAGCCATATCAACCAGACCTAGTCAGCGCACATTAAAACCTTCACTGAATGGTTACAGACTTAAATGCACAGACATCTGCAGTATCAGTGTTGTAAAAGCTGATATCATGATATTGATTAGCAATAATTACAGCTATGTAATATCCTGCCCTAGTTCATAGTCCCTAACCCAACCCCTCAGCTAATTAAAGAGCCCTTCATGAATCAGGCATGTGAGAGTGAAGAGAAACACAGAGCAAGTCTGCAGATCCACAGAACACAGCAGTTGGCAAAATGTGTTTTATCTGCACTCATTGGCTCAGAAAGAAGCAGTCAGGGCGCAAAGTTGGACTGAGAGTGTATCTGCTGGGGTGGGACCAGCATCAAGCACAAAATGGGCCACTGTGGTAGTTATCAATTTAATCATCTAAGGCTCTGAATTCAGTTCATGAAGGCCTTGCTAATTAGCCAATGAGCTGAATCAGGTGTTTTTAATGAGGCACCGTGCTGAAGTCTGCAGTGTTTTGGCCTGCGAGGACTGGTGCTTGACATGTGATTTAATGTATAACACTGATCAGAAATGATGCACTGAATGGAAATTCTTGGCCAAAACAGAAACTAAAATTCAAGATACATTCAGTCAAAAACCGAAACTGAAAGCTGAAAAAAGCTGACAAATAAAAACAGTTCACATAAAATAAACTTACTAAAATGATTATAGTATGAAGGCTGTAGTATGTGCCACGAAATGTAACATCTTTAACAGTGAACAGTTGGTCATCCAACAGAATTCATGCTTTGACATTTCATGTCATGAATTGACCTTTCGTCGTAGGCATATTTAATCTTTATATTTTTGGTCAAAATTGGTCAAAAACCAAAAGTGCTATTTTTTCTGTGGCCAAAATTTCACTTCATTCCCATTGATCAGTGACCAGCCCTTTGCTATCCTATATAATTTACCATTTACAGAAAAAGAACCAGCTTTCAGTTGTTCACACACTCATACACTGATTCTAGAGGCAGCCAGGTTAGACCCAGTGATTTTACAGGGGTGGCAAAGGAAAAAATAAAAGGAGAGGTTAATAACGTTCCTCTGTGCGTATAATAGGACGACACTATTAAAATAATATAGAATATGTTGAAATTATGTACACAGTTGAATCAAGTAAATTAAATGCGTCACTTGTTTTAGGCCATAGATGTTGCTCATTTAGGCTGCCCTCATTACAGGTTACTCATGAGTCTAATGATAAAGCTAGCCAGACGGCAAAGTACAGGGTAACATTATAGGCGAACAATCCTTGGCTGGACGAAGAGCTGACCTGTGTTCAGCACAAACATATTCAACTTAGCACTGGATTCTTCTCAGATGGAGTCCAGTCTACAACTCACACACACTTAACTGTAACAAGTAATTATTTAACATGACAAATGATTAATGCTGAGAAATTGTAATATAGTCACCAACACATCTTACTTAGTAAATATACTTCATATACTGTAGCTCACAGAGCAGCTCTGCTGAAGGGACACAGTGCACGGTGGAAATGAATGTACCAGGCAGAATTTGTGTGATTTCTTGTATCATTTTTACTGCTGAACAATATAAATGAAATTGGTTAAAACCTTGTGATCCATACAGAGCATGACAACCAAACAAAAGTACTGTACAAAATCAATGTAGAAATTTATTTAGATGCTTTCAACTGTTTGTTACTGTACTGAAAACAATGTTTACTGCCTCATTAAGCAACATGAACAATCAGTTTTGACATGTTCTCTCCTGTTTGCACTATGAAGCAGTCAATCATGTAAGAATTATTGAGTGTAGCGTGAACAGACAGGTGATCAGTAACTGTTTTGATGACAGGGTTTCACCATAGGAGTAACTGTTCACAAGGGGCAGGTAGAACAACCTTTCTATGATGACTGCTTTATTGGTGATGGCTGACTGTCTCACTTTGTTTAACTGGGGTAACCAAAAGGGTGTCGATGCTTCATGCCACTGGGTGTAAAACCACATTTAAAATAATATTTTTTTAAATGTCTGTTTTCTTGTAGTATGTGGACTTGAACTCTTCCAGAAATCTGCTGATCCTTGGTTTTTCAACCTTCAGTGGCCTTGTCCTGCCGACGTGGTTTCATTCAAACCCAGACATGATTAACACAGGTAAGAAATGTCTGCTTTCAAAGCACTAAGAAAGTCTATAGAATCTAAATTCCTGAAATCCAGTTACTGTATTGAATTGAATTGAATGTACTTTGTTGTCTCATTGGAGAACATTGGTATGTGCATCACCATGGCTAAAGATCTTGGGGGCCAAATATCCACAGAGTTGTCCTACTAGCACAGAGGTGACCAGTCTTACCTGCACAGGGCCAGTGTGGCTGCAGGTTTTCATTCCCATAAAGCAGGATCACATGATCAGTTTAAAGGCAGAGACCAGATGATTAAACTCATAGAATCAGCTTGTTTGGACTGAAACTCTACAGTAACACTGGCTCTTTATGGATAAGTTAGGACACTTCTGCATTAGCACAGGAGGAAGTCTGTTAAAGGGCCTAGATAAACTGAGGCAGCACCCCCAGCCAGTTGTTCATGCTTTAATACACTTGATCATCAGCTCATGAAGAAGTCTTTCATTAGCTGAATCAGGGATGTAGAGACAACGCAGAGAAAGACAACACAAATGCAGTACTGTGGTCTTACAGTATCATTTGCTGTTACAATTCTAAAACAATCGCCTGATCATGATTATTTAACTATTTTCCGCAGTTGTTAGCTTTCATAATCATGTGTTTACATTTCAACAAACAATGTGAGTTGGATGATTTTATCATTTAAATTGTGGTAAATACATGTAAGTAAAAGAAAGCAGAATGTGCATTGTTTGAGATGCATCATGGGTCTGAACTAAGTTCTGACTGGTGCTGTAACATGTTAAGAGAGCTAGGAAGCAAGATATGATTCAAAAGACTAGCCTTTAAGTACAAGTTCATTTTTAACTAGGTAAAATGTCAAATCTATCAGTATTTATATTGTCCACTCCACTTTTGTGCGCCTTGCTGCCGCTTTAACTCTTCATTGCTTTCTCTTATAACCAATGAGTTACAGCTTTGTCCTCCCAACAAAAGGTGTTGACATTGTTATTAGATTAGATAATTAGATATTAGATAATCCACTTGTATAAGGAAGGAAAATAAATAACACACAAATAAAAAAAAATACATACAAATTTAAGGGAGAGATAGGAAGAAAATCAAGGTATGAAAAATTCACATATGCTTCAACTGTACAAAGACAACTCAGTTTGAAAGAATGCTGAAAGAAGCTGTTACTGAGAAAAGAAAATAGTTTTAAAAATTACATTTACACTAGAACACCTAAAGCTGGATTTCTGAGATGCCAAGGAAAGTTTCACGGACCAGAGCCTAAAAAATACTGAAAGCAAGTCTCCTTAAAAGAATCGAAGCTGGCAAAGGGATATGTTAAATGCCCTAAAATTTTAGATTTTTCATATATTCATACAAATTCATATGTTTAGTTAAGGCTTCTGTGTAATTTTGTGTTGAATATATGTTTTATGTTTTTTTCCTGACATTGAAAAACAAATAATTTGTACTTAATAATTCATATTGTTATAATAACTTGTACTTGTAACTAACCTGCACAGTATTGTAACTAATCTGCTAATTTCACCACTTCAGGCTTGTACTGTATTAGTAATAAATACCAAAAAAGACAATTAACCCCTTAAAATCAGGCTTACGGCAGACTAAGACTTATTGTTCAGTGACTGCATGGCCTACAGTGCAAACTGACTGAGCTATTCTTAGCTTATAGAATTGTGTAATAACACTTGGGCCCATCAGCGGACTCTGGCCATGTAAGGAGTTATAATGTTGACAGTGGCACACCTGTTTTTAATTTTCAAAATCTTTACATGGCCAAGTGCACGTTGAGCTTTCAAGAATCAGTAGATATGGTATGGAAACATGGGAATGTTATTTCAGAGGCAGAGCTTGCCTCGATCTTTGCCGGTTCATGTGTGATGTGCATTTTCTAAAGCTGTCCAGTATGTCCATATGTTCCTATATTAGTGTGCTGTATCGTGTGAGCCTTAGTAATTATATTTATCTTTTACAGCTGGTTTATTATACATAAAAACCTTTTTTTTTATCATTTACACAAAAAAGAGAAGAATGTGCAGATATGGATAGTGTGTTCTTTACATGTGCATGTAGAACATGTTGGACATCAACTGGAGTTTTGAACTTTTGAACTTCCAACTTTTCTGGGAATGAAAATGTGCTTCTACTCGTAGCCTTTCTCAGCAGTCCCCCTAGTGGCTATTCTGCCAGCAGAATGGAAATGGACTCATATATTTTTTTTATATAAATAACATATTTTCTTCGCTGAAAAATTGTTCTCAGATTAACTAGGATGCTAGTTAATGCTTTGTGGGAAATGTTGTGACTCTGTATTGAGCTGCTAGCAAGCAGTGAGGGGTGAAGGGAGAGGTGAGAACACATTACTGGAAACAATTCCAATCTTTTCACAAAGTTGGGAAAATAAAAATGGACAGCACAATAAGAGCACTTGCATAAATGTTGACATGTTTGTAAATGAGAAAAAATTAGTTTGCTTTTAGTTTTGTAAAATAATTAAAAAATGATTAGAATCAGCTGTTTTGTGTAAATTAAGGTTGTAGCGGTAAATATAAAGGTTCCTGAACAGTTTGTGTCTTGAATGTGTGCTTGTGGGAAAAATTTAAATTGTTGTAGGCCCTTTACATTATGTGCAGGTTCTCTAACCTTTGAAAAGGCTCTTCACAACTAAATCACATTTACAAAAAACAATTCTTTATTTGCCCATTCATTAAAAGGTTCTTAAGAGAAAAAATGTGGTTCTTCTGTGAAATAGAACCATAGTTGGCACCTACATTTTTAAAGGAGAATTCCTCAGATGTCTCTGAAAGGTTATGAATATATTGAATGGTGCTTGAAGAAGAGGTTTTGGTCTAAAACATAGTTTAAAAAAGACATTTATAGTGTGGAGGTACATTCAGGGTGCAAGGCAAAATAGAACCTAAAGAAAATGCATTTTTTCATATTTACCACTATTTAACTATTATAGCATCACATGTAAAAACTCAGAAGACTTGTGTAGGTTCTCTGGTCATTTTGGATAGTAAAGAAAATGGCTATATTTGTGTTTTAGATATTGTAGTCCCTGGTTCACCAGCCACTGTAAAGATAATTAATGACTTTTTGTGCTCAACAAAGGGTCTTAACAACTGAATTATGCAGAAATGTTGAAGAGATTCTCATTTAAGAGGCCTGAGATGTGCTCACAGCCATCATGGGTCATTCGGTGCAAGTAGCCCATGCCACAAAGGCTTAGCGTTAGGGGTGAGGAGCATTGTCTGGGCTCTTAAGGCAAGGCCTACTTATCTGCCAATCCTCTTTAGAAGTCTCTGTTTTACGGTAATCTCCTCACTTCATTTAGGAATGGACCTTCTCCGAATAGCGCCTTTTTTCAACATCACTCCCACCTGACCTCAGACTGACCTTTGCCCTAATCTTTCTCCCATTGCATGGTAAACAGTGCTCAAAGTGCCGAGCTTTACCATAAACAAAAGTGTCCTATATTAGGCACCCTTAAGCATATTACAGACAGTCTTTTGGCCTTAGCGCCCTAAGCTGGCACATTGAACTCCTGACCAAGTGAGCTCATCGTAGCATTTGTCAGATGGACAGTAATCAGCCAGGGAACATCCATAGCCAATCTTTTTGTTACGCACACATGCATTATATGGCCCTGCACACTTCCATGTCTTACTCTATGCTTAGTATATCTGTATGACCATTTTATATGACTGTTTTATTGACCATGGGATGTATTTTTAACAGGCATAACAGAATTGGATCAACTAATCATGGTGCTTTTCACCACCCACATGTTCATTGGTGGTTTCTTTGGATTTGTTCTAGACAACACGATTCCAGGTAACTCCCATATCTGACGGACTGTGAAAGAAACAGAAACTGTACTGTAAACTGAGAAATCTCTGTTGACAGGCCCTAAAGGAAAGCCTCCCTTTTGAGACCTTGAGACATTTTCTAAATTGTTACTTCATCGTTAAGTGTAGATTTAATGATGTTGGATCGGTTTCCCAAACAAGGCTTAAGCTTGGCCATAAATCATTTTCAGTGATAAATCAACATACAGTACAACTCTGGACACCTGCCAGTTTTACATGTGCCTTCTTTTCCTCTCGTTCTCTTTGTGTAGGGACAGACGAGGAGAGAGGAATAAAGAGCTGGAGGAAGACAGTCCACGGCATTAACAGCGCATACTTCAGCGATCAGTCCTGTTACAATCTGCCCTTCTGCATGAACTTCCTCCACAGATTCAGATTCCTTCAGCACCTTCCCTTCCTTCCTCACCTGAAGTCCCAGGACCAGGGGACACACCTTTAAAACCTGAAGCTTCAGATTAAACTCGTTACAGATTCCAAAAAGTGTTCTGGACACATTAACAATTTACTGTAGTATAGGCCTAATTTATTAGGCCGTTAATGTACAGACATTTTTTATAACCATACTGTTTTCTGCATGGCCCTGCGGTATGAAAACATGTGAATGTGGTCATTGATTTATGGCCAAGCTTAAGTCATGTTTGGGAAACCAATCCAACATCATTAAAGCTAGACCTAATGGTGAGGTAACAATTTAGAAAAGATCCCGAGGTCTAGAAAGGGAGGTTTCTCAGTTTACAGTTTCTGTTGAAGCTGTTATCCAGAGATAAGAAATAAATTCCAGGATACTTCTTGCAGTCTTGCAATACCTAATGACTCAGATAGCTCAATCCAAACATGCCCCTAGCCAACAACTACATGTAAGATTTCAAACGTCTCCCACATCCATAAACTTGTCCTTCAGAAAAAATTTCACCTGGGTTTATTTTTATGGCCTGCTGCTATACACCGTCGGTGCTGAATTAGGCACATGATTCTGTTTAATGCTGTTGTTTTTGAGCGGTTTGCTGAGATATCAGACCTCTTGCAGTGTTGCTTCAGTCAAGTATTTGCATTGTGCAAATAACATTTGCGCCTTTGCCTGGAGCAGTTAAAATACTGTGCGAAAGTCAGAGACCACCTTTCATTTATATAATTTCCAGTCAGGATATCCTTTAAGTACAAGGTTTTCATTCATATTTCCGGAGACATTTCTAAGGAGATTATATATAAGGTAATCCACTTGCATAAGAAAGGGGAAAGTCAAAGGAAACCAAGGGCCAATCCCATTTGAACCCTTGCGCCTACCACTTAGCCCTTAGCCCTTCGCTTTGCACATTCACGTCTAGGGGTAGTGTGTCCCGATTTTTGTTGAGATAGAGGGGTAGGGTTAAGTGTTACGGCTACATGGCCCTCCAAACGGAGGTTTTTCAGAGTCTCACTCCAAGTGAAGTGTTATGAGAAAAAAAGAAAAAACGTCAAAATGGCTGTGCAAGCGACCAATAAAAACCACAAATGTGAGAATTTACTGTTAAAAATGACGAAAACCATTGTATTGTCTTAGTTTAAAGTCATTTCATGTATTATGGTCCTTTTCTTCATACCAAGCATAGAAATTCGCCAATAGTGTGCTGATGTCTCAGTAGCTAGCTAGCTAAATTTCCCACTCCACTTTAAATAGTCCAGCAGTACTGATGCCTGAAGTGACAGAATGTAACTGCTGCTCCATTTAAGGTGGAATGGGGAAATTCGAATGAGAAGCTGGCGAATAGCTGACTTCAGCTTCATATCACTGAAGAATTAGAGGTGGGGTAGGGGTAGACAAGGCGTAGGGGTGAAAATAAGAAATGGAGTTGGGCATAAGTGAAGAAACAGAAGTTTCTAACCTCAACATCACTGAATGTGTTTGGGATTACTTTGATTGTCAGAAGCAGAAAATGCAACCAATTGTGAAAAATATCACTGCAATTAAAAAATTGAAAACAAGTCTACCGAAAAGAATGGAAGCTGTAATAAAGGCAAATGATGGCACACTGAACACTGAAAATGCTGATATTATATTTAGTTAATGACTATTTTTAATAGAAATTAAATAATTAAGGGTGGTCTTTGACTTTTGCACTGTACTGTATATACTATAACACACCAGTCACACCTGTTAATTACTTTACTGTTTTTAGAAGAATTCATTATTTTTAAAGGAAATAATTTTCACTATTTTGTCTCAGAATGGACACTTTTGATAGATGACAACGTACCAACATTCTTTTGAAAATCTGTTTTTTGAGTGGCTTTAATTCTTATTAAATCAGACTTATCTTTGTACTGTATTTGACTGAAGGTGTAGATAGTGTCACATTTGTAAAATTAAATTAAAGTTCAAATTATCTCCGAATGTTCTGTATATTTCCCAATAGAGGAACCCTTATCTCATATGACACATCCAGAGACTCCATTCACATGCACTGTTTACTCCCATTGAGACCAAATCTCTATACATTTTCATCTATACTCAAATCAGACATATGATAACATTCTGAAACATGCTGAACTGGCCCCCAGAGCTCTGCAAATTAGATTAAGAAAACTCCTGGTGCTATAAATGCACATCTAAAAATAATCGTAACCTTAATCCATTTTAGAGGCTGAAAAGAAATTCTGTTTAGAAAGTTGAGGCGAGGTGGAGGAGTGGACACGATGGCTCCACAGCACTCATTTCGTTTACCTAAGGCCGCTCTGTTTTTCAGAGGCATTTGCGTCAAAGCAACAGCAAATAGACGGACAGGGACTGGCATGACATTTTACTCATGCCAAATGAAATTATGCCACTGCCAGTTCTGATTCCCCTTGAAGGAATTTCTGCAATAACATTTGTTTTTGGACATGTGGGAATAGCTTTAGTCATGCTTGTGTTGCTTGAGAATATTCGGGACTAAATCAGAACATGAAACGCAAACCACTTTCAATTAACCACAATAGGTTTTAAATGTGTCTGCAGTTGAAGATCAGATGCTTCTGTGGCATCATTTCATACAAACAGGCCATTTTAAGTTTGATGATTATTCAACATGTCTGCATAACTCAATCATAGAGATGTAAACAAAGGCATTCAGGCTGGTTTGAAATGTTTCATTGTAGAGAAGCTTAGCAACTCAGGTTTGTTTACAGGGATGGTGATAGGAGTCACAGTGTCTAGAACACGAACCTAGTCATTTTATTTACTATCTAAAACCAACTATGAACGTGCACGAGTCTTCTCAGTTTTTATATGTGATGTTCATAATGATTAAATAGTGAAAAATCTGAAAAAATGCATTTTCTTTAGATTCTATTTTGCCTTTTCTTCAAGCACCATTCAACATATTCATAACTTTTTAAAGACATCTGTGAAATTCTCCTAAAAACACAAGTGCCAAATATGATTCTGTTTCACAGAAGAACCACATTCAGTTCTCTTAAGAACCTTTTAATGAATGGGCTTATAAAGAAATATTTATGTAAACGAGATATGTGGCTGTGAAGAGCCTTTTTAAAAGTAATGTAAGGGTCCTACAACAATTCATTCAAGGCATATATTGTTCACGAACCTTTATATTTACTGCTACATACTTTCTTAATTTACACAAAACAGCTGATTCTACTGTTATTAATCAATGTATTTATTTATATCCCAAGCTTATTACATACTAAGGTTAAATATGCAGTAATTACATGAACTGCAATGCTAAAATAGTGGTAAATCTGAAAAAAATCATCTTAGAGTAAAAGAATAAAATAAAATAAAAACGTAAGAGCAGAACTATAACAGAAGCCAATAGGCAGCTGTTTCAGCGTTCCTCTGAAGCCCTGTGGAGGGCTGTTTAACCCCTTAATATTCCAGGCTTATTACATACGAAGGCCTATTATTTAGTAACTACATGGACTTCGATGCAAACTGGCTGAGCTATTCTTATGGTTCAGATGTGTGCAGTGGTGGTGGAGCTGGATGGTGATTCGGTCAATCAGTCAAGAGATGGATCTGGGGTCAGGGCTGCATGAGATCTTCCAGTTAGTCTGTATAAACAGCAGGTCTGTTTGTTCAGTTAAAGATCTTAGGGCTTATTATCTAGTAACTATTATACAGTATCCAGTAACTACTATGAAACTAACAGTTTTGAGAGAGAGAAACCAAAGCCTAGACCTGCCGACTGGTTCTCTACCAGCTTCTCCACTTCCACTTTGTGCAGAGTGGTTTTTATAGCACTTTTGCTCATATTGCAGTGTAGATAATATTGCAGTGTAGATAATGTGAACTCCAGGTCATATTCCACCTGAATGAAAGCCTCATCCTTGTCTGTAATCTTTAACTGCACATGTTGTGCAAATCATCACTAAAATCATCAATGAAAACTTCTTAATCTTTAGCATGGCAGCTTTATAGGAGAAGGGAAAAGCATTCTTATTTGTAATGCATGTTAATGTAATGAGATTTTAATAAGAAGTAATTTTAGTCCATTACTGTTGGTCTGTTCATCATGAAATGTTCAGAGATTCTAAACAGCAGCTGGTGGAAAAAAATAAAAATAAAATAAAAAAGGAGATGAAAAGTCTAAATTTGTCAGATTATTTGTATCATCAGAAGCATAATAATTATAATAATAATAATTATTATTATTATTAGTAGTAGTAGTAGTAGTAATATTGTCGTTATTGCTATTATATTTATTATTGTTATTTGTAGTAGTAGTATTGTTGTTATTGCTATTATTTTTATTATTATTAGTAGTAGTAGTAGTAGTGGCGGTGGTGGTGTTATTGGTATTATTATTATAATTATCATTATTATTATTATTATTATTATTGCTGTTAGTATTAAACAGATTATTCTGATTCTAAGACTCCACCATCTGTCTGTGTGCTAGTCATGAAACAAGGTGCAGTAGAGGGTGTGGTGACTGCTGTCCATGGTGCCAGGCAATGATGACCTAATAGTTTGTTGATGTTTAGGAGGGGTCAGCCATGATGCTGCTGACCTCTTTCTATCACACCTACAATAAAAGTTTTTAAGAAGAACATTTTGGTTTCTTTTTGTATGTATTGTATGAACTTCATCCAACACGTGTAACTGGAAGGACACCAGTTCCAATTATAACGCTGCAGTCTTTCAGTATGAAACGGCACTGTAGAAATCCAGCTGCTTTGCCTGGTTCTTTCTTCGTGTGTGTATTTCTGTGTGCGTGTCTAACTTAAGTAGCATTTGTAGAGCACTGATAAACAGTTTTGCCACCCCCTTCCACTCACACATCTGCATTTGTCTGAAAGGATATCGTGTAATTGCCAGATAAGAGTGACGTTGGCCATAAAAACAAAGTCACTCTACACAAGATTCCACTCGGCGGGCCTATTCATGTGCTCTCTCAGCTGATGACGGGTGGACCAGAGGGAGACGTCAGTGATATTAAATAGTTTGCCTTGTTAAGATACTGTCTTTTTCCCAGAAAATGCTTCTGAGGGAAAAAGGGAATATTATATTAGCAGGGGAATGCATGCTGTGAAGTAAGTAACGGGGCCATTTCTCCTCTGGGAAAGCAAAGGACAGAGCCGCAGAGCTCTCACTGTCTGGCTGTCCCGCAGCCAAATGAGGCTTTTCAGAGGCCTGCGGCAAGCTTATAAAGCCTGCTTAATTCACCTCAAGGTGAGTTCAATCTAACAGGTTCAGCCAATGAGGAGGCTCAGACAGAAGGGAGCCATAATACTGAGGATAAAGTAAGATTTTGAGAGTCGGGTTAGCCTGAGGCCAAGGCTGAGTAATGAAGAGTGAATAAACTATTTCAAAAAAGCACAATCTGATATAATAAAAGATAAAAAAAATACACAGAGGACACATCAATCAAGATCTCAAAGTGTTGCTTGGCAATCTTAATCCTACTGTTAACAAACTACATTGGTGAAAAAAATTATTATTGCACTGATTATTATTATTAATAATTGATTACATTTACCCCTTCAAACCCCAGGCTTATTACAGGCTTATTTCAATCTTGTTACAGCCTTATTATTCAGTAACTACCTGGGCATCAATGCAAACTGAATAAGAATATCTGCAAACTGAGTTGTTCTTGAGTTATAGAAGTGGTAGGGATGTAAGAATACAATATATTGTACTGGAACAAATTTAACTGCAGCATATCGTAATATCCAGTGTTGGATTGTTGGAGCATGGTTACTTTTTCCTGAAAGAAAGCAGTCTAACGCTTTACAGCTGTAATTTTTGTAATTGCATTAAAGTTAATGACTTAATAAGGGTTTCATTAGAACAATATTCATTTCACATGATGCAGTTAAATCATACATTTCCTCTGTATAGATTATCCATGCCTGTCCAACATTTTTTAAATATTTTCATCTTCAGTCTGTTGCCTTGCATGTTCTTGATTCTCAGAGGTACAATTCCCAGTTTGTTTTGACAATGACCTTTCACAAATATCTACATTGCAACCACCTCACCCCCAAAAGAACCTTAACTTAAAAATATTGCAGCAAATTTTGAAAAATGTCAGACCAAAATCAAACATTTCAGTCCATAACAATTACAAAAAATGACCACAAAATCCCAGTGGGTCTGAGTGATGTAGGAGTAATATAGAGTAATGAGAGTACTTTACAGGGCATAATAAGTAAAGTAATCCCACTACAGTTTGAGAGAAGTGATTAGTAATTTGTACTGGACTGGTTATATCATGACTAGTATGTTGACTTGTGGCCAGTGTGTTAGTTTGGGGGTATAAAGCACAATAAAACATGAACATTTTAACATAAGGTGCATTATCAGCCACTTATTTGCTGTATTGAAAAATGATCAGGTCCAGATACCGCAACTCAGTGCTATGGGTCTGAAAGGACATGTAGCTGCCAAGAAGCTCTTACTGAGAAAAGGAAACAGACAAAAAAGACAGTTTGCGCTAGAAAACCAAAACTGGACTTGTGGAGATGTGGAGTGAGGTTTAATGGCCTGTTGAGTTTAAATATGTTATTGGGAATACTTGGATTGTGAGAATCAGAAAACACAACTAACTTTGGAGGTGTGGAAAAACATCCCTGCAGATTTCTTTGAAAAAAAATGAAAGCAAGTCTCCTGAAAAGAGTGGACACACCAAAAGCTGAAAAAGATTATACTTTTATATTATAAAAGTTATATTTTGTTGTTTAGGCTTCTGTATAATTTTCTGTTAAATATATGTTTCAAATAAATAAAAAAATGGATCAAATCAATCTGAGAATGTTACAAGCATTCACCATTTAATTTATTCATCAAACATATGTCTATCGTATTATATCATTGCTGTCAACTTTACAGGAGAAGGAAAAAACATGCTGTACTTTTAATGTAAGTCAATGGAACCAGACCTATTTCCAAGTAATTCTGAGCCATTTGTTTTGGTCCATTCACCAAATTTACACTCTATGTAAAGAGCAACAGGCATTTTCAAATTATGTCAAAAACTGAAAAATGACAAAAATGGAGATGCAAGGTTTTGTCCCGACAGCAGCGATTTGTATTTTGTTGAGGTTTCATAATAGCAGTAAGTCAAGGAATACCTGCTTTATTGAATTAGTTGATAGTAACTGAAATACAGTACAGTTGTTTGTTACTTACTTTAACGTACAACTAATCGTATCACCTTCGCAAGTGAAACGGACGGCAGCTGCTGGATGGCGTAAATGTAACAGCATTCAGCTTCAACCTTCTAATCTGAATTAGACTGACAGGATGGGGCTGCATTAGCAGATGTATTGGCTAACGAAGTGACAGATCTCCCGGTGAGACCCAATCATGGTGTACGGAACGTGAGGCATTAGGGAAAGTATGTCTGACCCCACCTGTCAAGAGCTTTACGCTACCCTCAAGCATGCCACTGTGCACTGCCTCCACTATCACACAGGCAGAGTGTCGTGAATTGAGGTATTTCTAAATGGGCTCATTTATCAAGTCATCAGAATATCAAATTCTTCATGTGGCACCAAGAATATTCAACGGTCAAATCAACTGGAGAATGCGTGGGACGTGTCACACATGCTACTGCGGTAGCGCAGACACTAGCATAGCTGTGCACATGTCAGTGCTTTTTCATCTCTGCCAGATGCATGACGCAATATTACCAAGTTTCCAAAGCTGCGGACACTCTATAATGAAACAGACTTCAAAAGGACCTGCATTGCCTTGAGAGGTGCTATCTGACCTCTGCCCCCAACAGCTATCTTATCTGTCTGGTCTCTCTTCTCTGCAGGAACTCAAAGTGATAAGCAAAATATAGCCAATGCTGCGCCATAGGGCCACTATCTCCACCGCCTGAGTCTCCTGAGGGCTGAAAGTCTTGAGCTGGACAGCTGCCACCGGTTCTTCTGTCTCAGGCCTAATAAGAACCTTTATCCAGCTTTAGTCCAGGGTACACTGTATTGCATTATCACCAGCGGACCTGCGGCCTGCCAGCTGGTGTTTTGCATCCCCAAATGGGTCAGCACATTTGTCACGGGTTACACTGCCAGTAAGTGATCCAGTTAGCCGAATCTTCTCCTCCATCGTTCCATTCTAGCGAGAGTTAAGAGATAACTAACCTTCTCCGCCTTCCAGTGAGGCCCTTATATTGTAACTGATGAGTTACGATTTGAGTTATGAATGAAGTGCAGTAGATTTTTGCATCAGCCAATAAATTAACATGTGAAGATCATCATCTGCAGGATGAACGTGCCTCTGCCAAAGTAGCCACAGGTTAAAAGGAAGGTCAAATATTTCTTGTCTCTGCACAGCGTCTTTCACATTGCAAAAGAACCTCCTCTCTCTGTCAGTTTGTCTGACAGAATCTTTTCACTGAAGTGTTGGTTTAGGGTTTGGAAAAACCGATGAATGCCAGTCTGAGGTTATTAATTTAATCGGTCAGCGTGTGTATGCCATTGCTTTGGTGTCCTGAAAACCTGTTGCCTAATGCTAATATTTGTGCTATAGTACTTTAGGGAAACAGAAAGCTAGAGATTAAGGTTGCCAACCCTCAAAGATTGGTCTTGAAACTCAGGTAATTGGTCATTATCAATTTAATCTTTGAAATGTTTGTGTTTTTAATTACAAATTACAAATATGTTGATAATTTTGTCTCTTCTTAGACAATGTTTTGGCTGTAAATGGTAAAACAAGCTAGAAAATGTGACTGGTTTACCTGAAGTTTACTTTACCTTTACTCTATGGTTGGTTAGTCTATGATTAGTTAGGCCAAGATTGGTTCATCTATATTTAGTTAGACTGTGATTGGTAAGTATATCATTGCTGTAACTTTTCTTTGGTTAGCCTTTGATTGGTTAACCTATGACATTTTAGTCTATAATTTGTTAGTCTTTACTTGTTAATATGAGCCTATGATTGGTTAGTCTAGGATTCGTAAATCTTAGATTTGCTACCCTATGGATGGTTAGTCAATGATTGATGAGTCTATGACTGGTTAGCCTGGATTATTTGAGCCCATGATTGGTTACTCTACAATTGGTTAGCCTGTGATTTTTAACCTTTCACTGGTTAGTCTATGATTGGTTAGCTTATGAAGCATATTATTCAGGAGTCTAGTTTTGGTTATCCTATGATTAGTTAGCTAGTTAATCAACTTATGATAAGCTGCCTGTGAAGGGTTAGTCTATGGATAGTCATGATGGGATAGTCTGTGGTTGGTCTATGATTGGTTTGTTTCCACCACGCTCTCACTTACAGCTTAGAACTCTCTATTTGCTAGCTACTTCAATGAACCTCAAAAAGTATTGTAACAGAGATACTAAAAAGTAGCTCAGAAAGCGATATTGTTTACATTTAATGAATCGTGCCAAAGTGCCGTATTAACTGCTTAATGCTGGTAAAAAACTGGCTTCCCTCAAAAAAGTATTCCTGTCAGACGGAGTTGTTAGCTGACTAGAAACCCAGACTGATTAATGCATGGCGCCCATCTCTTATTCCAATCATCTGAGGATCTAATCTTACTTCCAGTCATGCTGTCCAAAAAAGCAAGTGAGCACAAGCACATCTTCCACACAGTGCAATTGTATGTCCTAATGGCCAGACAACCTAGTGACATTTTGCATTGGCATGTGGCAAACGCTGATAAAACTGCTGCTATTTTGATGAGGAGCTTCTCTGTTTTGCTCTTTCCAAATATCTTATCTTGTCAATCTTCCCTTATAGCCTGACCCAAGTGAAGTTTAAATTCAAGTAATTTCAAGGAAATTCATTGGAACTTGTTCCAGGAGGTGACAAAAGGCCTCTTGTTATGGTGTTTCTCCCCCTTTCATTTCATGATATGAATGAGAAATGTTGTTTTCACTGTCCTCTTCCAGTCTGCTATCTAAGAGTTTGCAAACTGGAAGCTGACCCAATGTGGTTAACCGAAACAGTGCCCTATTGACTTTGTGAGGACCTCAGGAGCCGCCAAATGGATGATTGTTATTTGGGAGGTCTGAAAAGAAAAACACTTAAGTGACTTTTCAGAAGTTTTCTCAAAAGTAATGTGGAGTAAATGGACCTCTTTTAGCTTGTATTAACATTTTGTACTATTTGGGGTTGCCTGCTGTTTCAATTAGCATGCCTTGCCTTCTCCTGTCCTGTTTTCTCCAGGGCACCCCACTTATTCCCCCACCAGACATGTGGTATTGCTTATTGTAATAAATCAGCCTGCATTATTAGGAACATGCGCCAGTAGCTCACATTAAGGCTACGCTCTTTTAAACAAGCATATTTATCAAGAAACAAAGAGCCAAGCCCTGACCTGTGCTTGTGAGGAGTTAAATAGTGACAAATTCTGACTGGAAAAAGTTGCATTCCTGTTTGCCACCCCGCTTTCAATTACGGTTTGTTTTCATCTAGGATACCTCTGTGGGGTGGGGAGCGTTATTTATCGTGGTATTTATTTGGACTGAAACTGGTCATAAAGTTACTGGGACTCTTAGATTTGGGATCCACCTGCTCACTGTTTTTTAAAGGTGGCAAAGAAATGTAGAGCCCCGTTACAGAACTGTTTTTAACAATTCCTCACCAACTTTGGAACCACTCGGAACTGTGTCACACCTATGTTACATGAGTACCTTTTAGCAGCGCAAGGGGAGGAGACGACAGCGAGGATCGGATTTCTGAATTTGAATGCACTTGCCCTCTGCTAGGTCATCCTCAGTGAGTTAATCAGCCATGAAAACTTTGTAGTGCAAAATGCTTCTTTGCTTGCTTTGTCTGGTTTAAGGTTTGGCTTAAAACTGCTGCACATTGCCTTTATTTTTTTATTTTTTGTTAATTTTTTGTTCTTGCTAGCTGTGTAGGCTTTAGCTTGCTAACCTGCTAGCTAGCAGGGTAAAATAGCGAAGTTGTATCAGCAGTTGTATTACAGATGGAGAAGTTTGCTGAAACCTAAGAAGTTGAATGTTATAGTTTTGAAATTATGAGCATTTTTAAGTATTTTACTGCTAGAAACAGCTTGGTCAGCATTTTTTTTTAGGTTTGAAAAGGGAAATACATCCTTTCATAATGATTTCCAGGCAAATGTTGCTGGTGAAATCAGCAACTGTATTTAATCCTTCACCCCTCTCGAGGGCTCATCTAACAAACTTCACTTGAGCTAATAAAGTAAAGGAATGGCCTTTGAGATGCTGTTGGGTATTCTTCTAAGGGGAAACGGTGAGGCTAAGTGAGTCCATGTTAAAAATAGGTAGTAAGCAGTATCCCTTTCTGATCCACCATTTTCAACAACAAACTGGAAATCATGTATCCTATTTAAAGGAATATTTAGCCAAAAATCTCATTTACACAAGTTCCCACAGTCACCCAAATAGACAGGGTTATGGTAGCAGTTGGGACAGCAGAGAATCCCAGACAAGCCTGTCCACCACAGCTTCCTCCAGCTCATTCCAGGGGACCCCAACCTGCTCCCAGGCCAACTTGGTGATATAATCCCTCCAGTGGGTCCTAGGATATAGGCCGTGCATGGTAAACTCCCACCGGGAAGCATCCAGGGGCCATCCTGATCAGATGCCCAAACCACCTCAACTGGCTCCTCTCAATGTGGAGGAGTAGCAGCTCTACTCTGAGCTCCTCCTGGATGAACGAGCTCCTTGTCCTATCAAGTAGAGTGTGGCCCACCACCCTCTGAAGAAAGCACATTTCCACCACTTGTATTTGCGATCTCAGTCTTTGGTCATTACCCACAGCTCATGACCACAGGTGAGGGTCGGGATGTAAACCGACCAGTAAACAGAGAGCTTTGCCTTATCGCTCAGCTCCTTCTTCACCACTGCAGTCCTTACATTACAAGATTTCCTCTTTACCTTTGGCAATATATTTCAAGCTGTGTAGAGGATTAGAGTGGGTCTGCTTATCATCCCTCTGTCTTCCCCAGTTCCTGTGTTCATCTATTATCAGACCACTGAAATGTGCTAGTGAGGATCTTCTGGAGGCATTAGGTCTCTGAAGTCTGCTTCAATTTTATGTAAAGCATTGTGACAGGAGAGTGTGATTCTGTTTTCTTTCCTTTTTTCAGGTTTACTGAAATGGGCTGCGATTGGGCAAATAGATAAAAAAAACAGCACACTTTTTGTACTGGCCATTAGCAGCAGCAGGTTAGCCTGGACATAGGCCAATAAAAAAGCCCAACCAAATCTCTGTTCATAAACAGAAAAACAAAGTCTGATGTGTTTTATGACAAAAAAACTTTGTGCAGTCAAAAAAATGGAGTAAATAAGTCGGTCAACCGAACTCCTCTTGTTAAGAAAGAGAAAATGATCTTACCATGCTCCCGCAAGCTACCCAAGACAATATTAGCATGAATGTCAGTGGAAGCTCGCTTGAACAACAGTAGATTTACTTTGACCATTCAGGAAAATGCCTTTAAAAAGACCAAAAGCAAGAGAGCATCATATTGCTAACAGACTACTTGCCCAACCTAGCGTGATGTACATCCCCGATACATGTCTGTTACTGCATGTAGCACCACCGTTAGCCTGACTCAGATAAATCATGGCTCTTTTTTATACACAGTGCTTGCAGCAGTTGCCAAACATGAGAGTTAGTGTCTAGCAAAAGCGAGCAGTAAAGCTCCAACATTGCTGTTTGAGAAAGCCTTGAAAAAGAGCTATGCTTAATCTGTTAATCAGGCTAACACTGGATAGGCTGTCTAACGTCACTCTTGGAATAAAGTTGAACATCTGAAATTACTAAGGTAGTTAACATACTACATGCAAAAACAAAGAAAAAATAAAGAAAAATCTGTACAAAATGACTAAAAAGGTAACCAGGAATGGAAACAAGTGAGGAGATGACAGATTTGAGAAGATAGCAGTTGACAGGTTGAAGTGAACAAATGTGTTGTTTTAAAAGGCGTTTATACACTTTATTGCCGAAAGTATTTGCTCGTCTGCCTTCACACACATATGAACTTGAGTGACATCCCATTCTTAACCCATAGGGTTTAATATGATGTCGTCCCATCCTTTGCTTCAACTCTTCTGGGAAAGCTTTCCACAAGGTTTAGGAGTGTGTTTAGCGAATTGTTGACCATTCTTCCAGAAGAGCATTTGTGAGGTCAGACACTGATGTTGGACGAGAAGGCCTGGCTCGCAGTCTCTGCTCTAATTCATCCCAAAGGTGTTCTATCGGGTTGAGGTCAGGACTCTGTGCAGGCCAGTCAAGTTCTTCCACACCAAACTCGCTCATCCATGTCTTTATGGACCTTGCTTTGTGCACTGATGCACAGTCATGTTGGAACAGGAAGGGTCCGTCCGCAAACTGTTCCCACAAAGTTGGGAGCATGAAATTGTCCAAACTCTCTTGGTCTGCTGAAGCATTAAGAGTTCCTTTCACTGGAACTAAGGGGCCGAGCCCAACTCCTGAAAAACAACCCCACACCATAATCCCCCCTCCACCAAACTTGGCACAATGCAGTCAGACAAGTATTGTTCTCCTGGCAACCGCCAAACCCAGACTCATCCATCGGATTGCCAGACGGAGAAGCGTGATTCATCATTCCAGAGAACACGTCTCCACTGCTGAGTCCAGTGGCGGCTCTCTACACCACTGCATTCGATGCTTTGCATTGTGCTTGGTGATGTAAGACTTGGATGCAGCTGCTCGGACATGGAAACCCATTGCATGAAGCTCTCTACGCTGTTCTTGAGCTAATCTGAAGGCCACATGAAGTTTGGAGGTCTGTAGCGATTGACTCTGCAGAAAGTTGGTGACCTCTGCGCGCTATGCGCCTCAGGATCCGCTGACCCCGCTCTGTCATTTTACTTGGCCTACCACTTTGTGGCTGAGTTGCTGTCGTTCCCAATCGCTTCCATTTTGTTATAATACCACTGACTGTTGACTGTGTAATATTTTGTAGCGAGGAAATTTCACAACTGGACTTGATGCACAGGTGGCATCCTATCACAGTACCACGCTGGAGTTCACTGAGCTCCTGAGAGCAACCCATTCTTTCACAAATGTTTGTAGAAGCAGTCTGCATGCCTAGGTGCTTGGTTTCATACACCTGTGGCCATGGAAGTGATTGGAACACCTGAATTCAATGATTTGGATGGGTGAGTGAATACTTTTGGCAATAGTGTATCTGTCATGCAACAACATGTGCAAGAAGTCCATAGTGGTGGAGATCTGGGAGTTCTGCCAGAAAGACTCAGGAGGAAAGAGTGAGGGAGGACAATTTTTTATATCCTCAATGGAATTTTATAAGTTGAATGATAGCTATTCAGTAGAAATTAAATATTCTATTGCGCAGGCCCTGTCCTCGGTCCAGGTCTTGGAGCATCAACACCCTCGCTGACCTTGCTGGATAGAGACGGCATCAGAAGTGGAGGCTAATGCTACAGCCACAGCTTCAACCCTGCAGGCTGCTTTAGCATGAATTTAGCATGAATTCCATGCTGGTTTATGCTTGTCTGGTGCTGGTTTGGCTGGTCATTCTGGTTGGTGTCCAAAATACAACATGTGCTGGTTTTGGTGGTAATTAGCATAGCACCTTCTATTGCTGCTGACCAGCATAACAGCATCCAAATCACAACATGCGCTGATATGCTGGTGTAGGCTGTTTTTTCTAGCAGGGATATCAGGCCCATCTATCAGCAAACCACCAACTCGACCTGAGTTTAGTAAAAGGCTGTCTGCACCTGTTTGAGCTACAAACCAACATTTGCTTGCATTATTATTATTATTATTATTATTATTATTATTCATGTTGCTGTTGTTCCTTTGGTTGTTTTATCAGACAAGTGTGATCCTGCCCATGTATGCAAATCAATATGGATTTAGGTCACCTGTGTGAAGTGCTCAGCCTCCGAAGTGTTGGGTATCTATCGCTACAGCTGGCCACAACTATCAATATTTTGTCAGTTGCATGCTGATTGGCTATCCATATGTCCATGTAGACGCATCCATGCATCATTTTCAATCTGTCCAATAGAAAACACGGTTTCGCAAGCAGTTACTCGATCTGAGCCCTTTGACGAGTCTCCTGGAGCAAAATATAGTTGCTGGATTGGGAAACATTCCTGGATGAGGTTCACAGTGAAGTTTTCGGGGGTTTTCTTTGAATCATATAGAAGGGAAAGCCCCCCACCCACCTTTTATGCTGTCGAATGGTGAGTTCATTTTAAATAACAAAAAGATCTAAGTCTAAAAATCTTCAGCCTAAACTAGTGTATTGGTGTGGGTGGGGAGAGGGGGTCATTTTTCTGTTGTTTTGCACTTCTGCCCCTCTGAATGTCTGCCTTGCTTTGAGCTCAGTGCATATTGAACATATTACAAAAGCAATTTTAATTTTGTTATATTGAACCTGATTGTCCTGTTTGATATATTTGATCTGTTTCTAGTATATATTCCACAATAGTAGTCTATTACAGAACCACATGAGAAAATGTTACCACAAAATGTTAGAAAGTATCTGTTTCACTGTAGCTGGATAAAATTGCTGGATCTCAGATATTACATATTCAGAATATAAATACATAACATAAAATATGAAATATGTGGAGACAGTATAAATCCATACAAACCCATACCAGGCCTGTTTTAGACTGCAAACCACATGTCTGAATTACACATATCTGAAATATTCCCTGTTCACTGATCGCACTGCTATTGTAGTGCAGTGCACCATGGAGTGAATAGACAAACTCTCTGCAGTGCCAAGCAATCCACAAGAGAGGGGGCCACTTCAGTCAGTTCCACTCACATCCCCACACGCACTGGGAAAGGAGTAACCCACAGCAGCCTGGTGTGAAGAGGTGAAAGAGGAGGCAACTGAAATAATAAATGAAATTGTGATCAGAGAGATAAAGCAGGGCGTTAGTTCATAAAGAGGACATCCGCGCACAACATCTGGAATTGAAGGAAGGAATGCAGGAGTCAAGGCGGGGAGGCACAATCAACACCGTCCTGTGGGAGAAAAAAATCAAGCAGTGAGTGGAACCTACCTGTTTCACAAGCGAATCTAACCACACACTAATATATGTGGACATTTGAACTTGTATCACATGTACAGTGCAGTCCACTGTACTTACTGACCCAGTCCCTGTTTTTCAACAGCACAGCAGTGTTCAGTTCTTCAGCCTAACGTCTATCTGCTGCATCTGTATCGTATGGACAATGCGGCTCCCTGCACAAAGAGAACAGAGAATCCATTAGCTTGAAACTCAGTTATAATAGAGGTCAATGTGATGGGCAGTAGCTGAAATACATAATTATAAAATGCATTAAAAAAAAAACAAATATCACACTACAAAAATATTCATGAAAATACTCATTTTTTTGACTGAAGTACTCATTAAAACTGTGCTACAAATATACAGTACTGTGCATTGTATATAATGTCCAGTCAAAACAGTCATTAAAGAGAAATTCCATTGATATTTCACAGTCATTAAGATGTAAACAATGTCATTCAGAGTGGTTTGATGTGAAATGGTTAATTGTAGGGAAACTTACTGACACAGCCTTCTTTACAGTGGTGGTGACAGGAACCAGGGGTCACGATGTCACACAATTAAAGGTATTTTCTGTACTATCTGAATTGACCAGTGAACCTGCGTGTGTCTTCTGAGTTTTTGTATGTAATGTTGGTGATGGAAAAATCTGAAAAGTTAAGTTTTCTTTGGGGACTATTTTACCTTACACCCACGCTGCATGTGTTTCTCCACCATGAATAGATTTTAAATAATATATTTTAGGCCAAAGGTATCATAACACAATGTGTCAGACATCAGGCAGCACATTCATAACCATTTTGTGTGAAGGAGATTTTACAGGAATTAAATGTTTCAGATGTCTGGTTCCCATCACGACCACTGTCAACAATGCTGACTCAGCATGTTTCTCTAGAATGAAGCTTTTCACACTAAACCTCTATGAATGAGTGTTTACGTCTTAAAGATGTAATGTAGAAAATGTGAAAAATCTGTGGAATTCCCCTTGAAGTACAAGTTACATATTTTAATGTCAGGAACAAAAAGCAGAAAACATTGACAAGAAAATTGCACAGAAGCCTCAACAGCTAATAACACGTTTGTCAGTGAGTTCACTCTTTGCTTTTATTGCAGCTTCCATTCTTTTCAGGAGGCTTGTGTTCAGTTTTTCAAAGTCACTAAGGTGCTAGTAACAAGCAAGTCGAGTTCAATAATGGTTATTAATTAGGTCATAAAGACCTTAAAATCGTTAATAAGCATTTTCAACACATATATAAAAAGAACCACAGAGGCCTGTTGTTTGCCTAATAGTGAGCGCTCACTTATTTATTCTGTTAAACCTCAGATTTAGATCTTTACTGATCTTACTTTACCTTCTTTATCAGTCAGCATTAAACCTGTCCTTTTAATCACATATTCATATTCATCAGATATTACAGCTCACAATTGCCATTTTTATTAATGTGTTATAACTGCTTATTAATGATTTTTAAAGTGTTTGCGACTTAACTAACAACCATGAACAAGCTAATGGGTTAAACCATTCATAAACCTTTATAAGGGTAGTCTCATTTTAAAGTGGTACCCAAAGTACAATTGAACTTAATAACTTTATATTTGAAGCTAATATTTTTTTATGAATTTTGGGAAATTTGGGAGTGTTGGATTAAAACTAAAACTAGCTCAACACTAAAACTAGCACTAACACTAAAAACAACCACTAGTTTGAAATAAATTTAGACGACAACAGAAACCAAAATGGCCAAACTGAACAAAGTTTACTGAAAAGACAGCAAAATGATGATGAATGTATGAAACTGGAATTGTCTTTTATTTGCAAACTTCTTATTCAAATTTCCCGTTTCACCTTAAAAGGTGCAGGAATTACAACTGCTGCACCAATTAAGGTGATACAGAAAAATTGAATAAGAAGCTGGTGAATAAAAAGTCAGCCTCATGTTGAATACTGCGCTTGTTTTACCTGCAGAAGCTGTTAAAATTGATCAAACAAAGAGAGCTGTGTTTCTTTTGTTTCGCTACCATAAGGGAAATGGTTCGTTAGCCTGGTAAGTTTTTCCTGTAAGAGTTTAAGTGCTGAGCTGGGCTTATTGATGCTGTTTATGCTTCTCTTGTTTCTTATGGAGGTGAATTTAAAATCTAACGCTTCACTTGTCCTCTGACATAAGCTCATCATAAGCCATGCACATGAAAAGCAGGCAGCTGTGCAGAGTCCCGTCTGCAGTCTCTTCCACTTTGGGTCTCGAGTCTTTCCGAGTTATGAGGCTTAAGTCCAATTCAAAGTCCGAGTCATTGGTGTCCAAGTCAAAGTCGAGTTGCGAGTCTTTTTTTGATTTTGACAAGTCGAGTCTCAAGGCATCAGAACCTCAAAAGTTCGGTCATAGAAG
Source organism: Colossoma macropomum (assembly GCF_904425465.1). NCBI lineage: Eukaryota > Metazoa > Chordata > Actinopteri > Characiformes > Serrasalmidae > Colossoma > Colossoma macropomum. The sequence continues at coordinate 8,461,323 of NW_023494788.1, read as the reverse complement.
TTGGTTTAGCATTTTCTGCTTCTCACAATCCAAGAAGATCCCAATGATATATTTACACTCCACCTAATTCCGCATCTCAGATGTCCAGTTTTCTGTGTTCTGGTGCAAATTTTCCTCTTTTTTTGTCTATGTTCTTTTCTCAGTAACAGCTTCTTCACAGCTACACATCCTTTCAGAGCCATAGTTCTGAGTTGTCTTGTCACAGTGGAAGGATGGACAGAAACACCTGTAGAAATTTTCAGATCTAAAATCTAAAACATCTTGTATACGGTTCTATATAGAACCTTTTTGAAAAGGGTTCTACATCACCAAAAATGGTTCTTTTATTGTTACAAGCTTGACATCATAACAGCAGAACCATTTTTGGTGCTACATAGAACCATATACAACACGCAAAGAACACTTTAAGCAGTGTTCATGGTTCTATATAGAACCCCTGTATTTACTATAGAATCTTTTTTAAGAACGTATTTAAGGTGTGGCTTTCTATGTTCTTTTTTTCTATCTGTCTGTTTTACAGATTTACTTAAAGTTGTAGCCAAGTATAACAGCATGTGCAGCACACAGTGGGGCGGGCCTTTCCTGCACACTTCTCCTGCCAGAAATGACCCCACAGACCCCAACTTGTAGCTGCTAATGTCTCGCTCATGCCAGAGAGATGGAGCAGGCGAGATATCACTCTCGTGTTTACAGCTTACATTACTCAAAGCTCAAAGCTCACTCACATGGTATATCTGATTTAGCAGAGCGAAATGCAGACAATGCTCAGAGTTAAAGGAATCCTTCTTAGTCTAGACCAGATTTAATCTGTTTGGAAAGTGAGGCCTCGATAAATTACTAAGTACACAAACAGAAGGTCTGATGTTTTCCTAAAGGTGTAAAGAGTCGTAAAGCTCTCCAGATGTGGCAAGAGTGTTGTTATTCTCTCAATTAGGCTGTTCGTTTTTTCTGTTTTCATGGATTTTCCACACATTTGAGAGGATGGGCAGCAGGAGAGAGTACACTCTTACAAATGAAGGTCCCAGCAAGGGTTCTTTCTGCAGTACCATAGATGAATCACTTTTGGTTCCTTTCAATGGACATTTTTGCAAAGAACCTTTTTGAAAGAACCCCATTTCCAAAAAAGTTGGGATGCTGTGCAAAATGTAAATAGAAATGAAATGCAATGATGTGCAAATCATTTAAATCCTATATGTCACTGAAAATAGTACAAAGACAACATATCAAATGTTTAAACTGAGAAATTGTATTGTTTTTTGAAAAAGATTTGCCCATTTTAAATTTGATGCCAACAACACACTCCAACAAAAGTTGGGATGGGGCAACAAAAGGCTGGTAAAGTTGTATAATGCTAAAAAAACACTTGAATACTTAGCGGTTGATTGACAACGGTCAGTAACATGATTGGGTATAAAAAGGCATCCCAGAGAGGCTGAGTCTTTCAGAAGTAAAGATGAGGAGGGGTTCATCACTCTGTGAAAGACTGCATGATCAAATAGTGCAACAATTCAAGAATAACGTTTCTCAACATAAAATAGCAAAGAACTTTTGCTTGTCATCATCTACGGTACATAATAACATTAAAAGATTCAGGGAATCCAGAGAAATCTCTGTATGCAAGGGACAAGACCAAAAAGCAGTATTTGCTGGCCGTGATCTTTGGGCCCTCAGACAGCACTGCATTAAAAAAAGACACAATTCTCTAGAGGAAATCACTGCGTGGGCTCAGAAACACTTTTGAAAACCACTATCTGTGAAAACCACTCATCGCTGCATCGACAAATGCTAATTAAAACTCAAACGCAAAGAAGAAACTGTACATAAACAGGATCCAGAAATGCCACCAGCTTCTCTGGGTCTGAGCTCATTTAAAATGGCCTGAGGGGAAGTGGAAAAGTGTCCTATGGTCAGTCGAATCAACATTTGAATTTCTTTTTGGAAATCATGGACACTGTCCTCTAGGCTAAAGACCACTTTGTTTTTATCAGTGCACAGTTCAAAAGCCAATTTTCATGTTCGTATAGGGCGGCATTAGTGCACATGGCATGGGTCCCGTGCACATCTGTGAAGGCACCATTAATGCTGAACGATATATACATGTTTTGGCAACATATGCTGCCATCCAGATGACGTCTTTTTCAGGGAAGGCCTTGATTATTTCAGCAAGACAATGTCAAACCACATTCTGCATGTATTACAACAGCATTGCTCTGTATTAAAAGAGTCCGGGTACCAAACTGGCCTGCCTGCAATCTAGATCTGTCACTGACTGATAACATTTGGAGCATTATGAAATGTAAAATACAACAAAGGAGACTGTGAACTGTTGAGCAGCTGAAGTCCTATATCAAACCAGAATGGGAAAACATTTCACTTTCAAAACTACAGCAGTGTCTCCTCAGTTTCCAAAAGCTTATGGAGTGAGGTGATGAAACACAGTGGTAAACATGCCCCTGTCCCAACTTTTTTGGAACGTGTTGTTGGCATCAAATTAAAAATAGGTATATATTTTTCAAAAAACAATAAAATTTCTCAGTTTCAACATTTGATATGTTGTCTTTGTAGTATTTTCCTTTAAAATATGGTTTACATGATTTACGCATCATTGCATTCTAATTTTATTTACATTCTGCACAGCATGCCAGTTTTTTTGGAAATGAGGTTGTATAAAGAACCTCCACACATTGTAAAGTTTCTAGGGAGACCCCCTTAAACTAGTATAAATTAGAGCTGCCCTTATGGTGGTCCTGGAGACCTACCACCCTGCAGATTTTAGCTTCAACGCCCTATCTAGCACACCTCATCCAGTTAATGAAGGCCTTCAGGAACATCTGAAAATTAGAGCCAGCTGTGTTGGATCTGAAACTCTCCAAGGTGGTAGGCCTCCAGGAACAGGATTTGGCAACCCTGGTATGGAACCTTAACATCATGTGAAGTTTCCTTAAAACCTTTAAAAAGTTCTTCACACTCAGGAACATATTTATGGTTCATCTATGGTATCACACAAAAAAAACCCTGTGTGGTACTTTTATTTTAAGAGTGCTCAGTTAAGGACACCTATACATTTGCAGTGACCTCTTAGTGCTTTTTAAATGACTTACAAAATACATCAAATAGTTTAAAGAGATAACAATCTTTAAGCCTAAAGCACGTACCTGCCTTTTTAGCAAGGTATTCCATCAAGATCTTTCTTACAAGCCTTATCAGAGACAGGTGACTGTGATCATTCACAATAAATCACTCTCAGTGACTTGTGGGGCAGGACTGTCCTGTCTCATCACTCTTATTTACTCTCCTCATAAAACGCCACCCTTGAGTAATTAGATAAAAGAGCAGAGTTAACTGCAACAAGCTCAATCCTGCAAATATGAAGCTTTTTATAAATGGTTTATACAGTACTGTGCAAAAGTCAGACACTTCCCAAACAGTTATTAGGCAAGTTATTCTTTTTTCAGTTTCAAGAACAAAAAGCTGAAAAAAATAATGTCGAATTTTTTCAATTTTTATTGTTCTCTATTATTTGAACACAGCAGCTGCCCTTTACATTGTGTACGTTGTGTCAAAAAATTTATGATGAATGGACCAATAGAAATGCTCTAAAATTATCTGGAAAAAACTGATTACTTTCACTTACATTAAAAGTAAACCACATTTTGCCTTTTCTTGTAAATCTATGTTTTTGGAGATGCTTGGTTTTTTGTTTTTTTTGTTTTTTGGAACACAACTAAATATAAATGACATTTTTCAGTATTTTCCCAAATTTGGACTCATCAGTCAATAAAAACATACACCACAGCTTAGATGTCCAGTTTTGGTGTTCTAGTGCAAATGTTCTTCTCTTTTGTCCATTTCCTTTAAGGTTTCTTGACAGCTACACATCCTTTCAGACCCATAAGCTATGTTCAGACTGCCAGCCTAAATCCTTTTTGCCATATCCAGATTGTATCCAGATCGATTTTTGATACACTGTAAAAAGTGGCTTGTCAGATCTACTTAAAAAAATTACTTCATGTGGTAACAAGCAATTGAACCGGTTTTATTCAACCTACATAAATATGACATTAAGTAATTTTTAAGTACTTTTTGTAACTTTTTACAGTGTAGTTTGGACAGCAGAAAACCACATGAAATCCATTTGTTTCAAATCAGATCTAAACCACATTTGGAGCTGGTTTGAAATGCGGTTCTAATCAGATTTTAAAAGACGTGTCTCAGTCTGGACGCTCTGGACACTCAAATCGTTTTTTAAAGTGTCTGTTGTATCACTCTTTTTGTAGAGTTTGGAGGGCGAGATGATGCATCTCCATCTCTCCTGAACCCGTTTTTGAAATTCGCATCACCAGCGCAGCTACGTAGTTACTGATGCCTACGCTGCTGCTACAGCAACCTATGCAGTGGAAAAAAACAGGAGTTTTCAAAACTGAAGGACAAAATATGATTCTCATCTTTGAGAAAGACGAGAAAATAAAGCTGCTTTTGAAAACATCCACAGGTGTTTCTGTCCATCCTTCCACTGTGAGAAGACAACTCAACACTACAGCTGTGTTCAGACTGCAGCTTGATTTTCTCCTCTCTCTCAAAGATGAGAATCAGATTTTATCCTTCAGTTTTGAAAACTCCTGTTTTTTCCACTGACATTGACGTTTTCCTTCCTTATGTAAGTGGATTGTCTTATATCTCCTCAGAAATATCTCATGAAAAATGAATAACGTACTTCATGGCCATTTTGACAGAAAGTTATATAAATGAAGGGTTGTGTAAAAAGCATTGGAAATTATGTACTGTGACAAATAAATAAATAAATAAATATTCCTTCAGGCTAACATCTGTAAAAGTTACGTCAGGTTCACAAGATTAAGCACTTTAGTTTTAGGTGGGGTGTATTTATTATGGTGATGGTTACAATGTGAGGTTGTCTTACATCACCAGAGTTCTTTACTGTCCATCATGTCAACTGACATTTTTAACCCCTTAAAATCCCAGGCCTATTACACACTAAGGCTTATTATTCAGTAACTACAGGGACTTCAGTGCAAACTAGCTGAGCTGTTCTTAGGTTATAGAAGTGTGTAAGAAAACCTTAAGCCTGCTGGTGGTCACTGGCCATTTAAGGGGTTAACAAGTGTGTGAAATCAGACACCCAGCTGTGCCAGCGTGGTCTCCGAGTGAACGCTCGCCCAGTTCCCGCTTATCTCTGGTCGACCTGTTTTACAGTGAAAACAATGACTTTAGTGCATGCCAGAACTCATTCTGTGAGGCTGATTCTGAGGAATAGTGAAAACCCATAAAATTTCTGCATCCTTTCAGTCTCCCATTTGGAGTTACTCATATATCAGATATCACGTTAATAGAAAGCAGTTAATCACTATCCTATGATAAACCCTGTAGCCCAGTGTAATCTATGTGTCACTCCATGTTCTGAGGAAACTCAGAAAATCTCAGAAAGGAAACACCCACTTCAAAAACAAATATTCCCCTCGGCGAGAGAGCCAGGATCCCCCTCCATTGCTCAATTTGGTTAGCGGTAAATCTGAAGAACATGTCCTTCTACTCATATAATATGGGAAAAGGCAGAAACAATAAAATTGTTTTGCCTCTGCACTGAAGGGTTATTCAGGAGAGATGTGTTCTCAGAACGATTTTAAGACAAAAAGGCACCATTTTAAAATAAGACTACCATTAAAAGTTAATAAATGGTTTAAAATGAGTTTATTGGGTCATAAACGCCGCAGAAAAATCAATAATAAGCAGTTGTAACACATTAATAAAAAGGGCAGCAGTGAGATGTCATATCTGATGAATATGAATTTGTCACGAAGCTGACATATTTAATGCTGACTGATGGAAAAAACAAAGATTAAGACAAAGAATAGAGGAATGTATCCTTATTGTAAAGTGGTACTGAAGAAAATAACATATATCAGCTCCTTGCCGTCAAACAATTCCGTGAGAACTAAATAAACAAAAACACAAATCATAAAATGATAATCATTAAAAAACATCTCACATTTTAACACAAATACAGCTCACATAATCCATTAAACTGAAAGCTATAAGCCGATAAACTTATGGAAAATTAGCTTGTTGAACATTCGTGAAAACGTGAATATGCCATTACTATATGAACTCCGCTAGCATTTTAGCTGCAGGCTAACCCATACCTATAAACATAATATGGAAATGCACATATAACCTTGCCTACCTCATTGGCCGCATTAACTCAAAGTGGGAAAAGGAGAAACTTCACACTTTTACAAATCTTCACTTAAGTCCAGCATAACTTAAAATATCCTCCTTAGGCTTAACATGTGCTCTGCTTCTCATCATAATGCATGCCAACTTAAAGAGTCCAACCCAAATCTATGATACAAGAATACTGGTTCCACTACAGCTTATAAAAGTGCCTTTTAGACATATGTTATTGCGGCATGCGCTCGTCCCCCGGGCCCCAGTGATGACCGTGAGAGCCTGCAAGAAGGTGGGGCCCAAACACTGAGCAGTAATGAACAGTGGGGAGTCGGAATTTGCACACCGCCCCCTACTCACTCGTGGCTCTCTCCCCGCCATCCTCGCCGGGGTTCGTCACCGCTCGCTGTTCGGGCCCCACCTTCCTACAGGTTCTCACGGACATCATCGGGGCCCGGGGGACAGGCGCATGATACTGTTATATACCTATATTTATGTCAACCAACAGAATTAGATTATGAACTCAAATTGCACAACTGACCTTGACAGCAGTTACAGTCTGCATACAGACCAAACAGGGCCATGGATGATGCACTTACCCACCTGGACAAAGGGAATACATTTGGGAGAACGCTCTTCATTGATTACAGCTTGGCATTCAATACATTCAATACCATCATTCCCAGAACTCGCCTCTAAACTCATTGATCTTGGACTGTACTGGATTGTATTAAATATGCAGCTGATACTTGACCTGATGGGCAGGCCCCAGGTGGTGAGAAGAGAATCAGCAGCCACACCTTCTCCCCACTGATCCTTAACACAGTGCTGTGTGCTGAGCCCCCTTCTGTACTGCCTGTTCACTTACCACTGTGCTGCACAGCTTCAACATCATCATGAAGTCTGCTGATGACACGAGCGTCCTGGGCCTGAAGTGAAGTCATTAACCAGCTGGTGCCAGGACAAGAACTTCTCAACGTCAGTAAAACTAAGAGATGATTGTGGACCACAGGAGACAGCAAGGGGGTGAACACCTCCCCATCCACGTCGGTGATGTTCAGCAGCTTCAAGTACTTGTACATTGTACACAATACAGAGGACATCTCTTGAACACTACACATGGACACCATGGTCAAGAAAGCTCATCAGTGGCTATGTTTCCTGAGGAGGTTGACGAAGATTGGCATGAACACTGGCATCCTCATGTACCTCTACAGGTGAACCATTAAGAGCAGCCTGCCCTGCCCACAGCCAGAAATCACTACAGAGAGTAATGGAGGTGGTGCAGTGAATGACTGGCAACAGACTCCAGGCCATTCAGGATATTTTCCACCAGTGAAGCCAGCAGAAAGCACACAGCATCATCAAGGACCACAGCCACCCAGCACACAGGCTGTTCTCATTGTTACCATCTGGCAGATGATACAGGAGAATGACTGCACGTACCACCAGACACATCAACCATGATTGCTGCTATTGAACCAGGACTATCGAACATGACTGCTGCTATGTTATACATACCTAATGTGCAATACTAATACTGTTGTATACACTCATCACTTTTACTCTTTCACATTAATCCTCATTTTCACATATGTTAACAGTGATACTGGTATGTCATCTTCAGTGGCCATTTGAACTATTCAGGTGAGCAACAACAAAAATGTTGCTTTTTCTAAATAAGCGTATTAACTGCTATATTTGAGTGTATTGCCTTGATTTAATTTGATTTGTTGCTGATAGCAAATGAAATGTGCAGGCTAAATGGATCTTGTCCACCGATCTAAAGTGGGCACATATGTTTTCATGTTTTCCATGGTCATTCTGATCTATTTTGTTTTTGGTCGTCAGCCACGTGAAGGTGATGAGACGAGCTCTATCAGAGCACAGTCAGAGTTACAGCATGCCTACCAACATGGCGACGTGGTCTTCTTAGTGACGCTTTCGAATACTATGAATAGAATAGAATGCACAGGGTCAGGCAGCAGTGCCTAAATGATGAACATTAGTATGAAGAACTAAAATATTTCTTTCAAGGACAGAACAATGTCCAGGCCCTATGTGACTAGCAGATGCAATCAAACATTGTTATTATAGATTTTTTTACAATTTGTATTTTTATTTGTGTGTGTGCATAAAGGAATCTAGAATTGAGAGCTAGCTAGGGTAAACATCAAACGGTAAAAAAAAAACAAAGGTGAGTAAGCAAGAATGAAGACAGTATAAAGAAATGTTCTGTTTGGGTAGTACAGGGATCCAGAGCCACATGCAGCTCTTTTACCACACTGTTGCAGCTCCACAGCAGAATTAGATTTGTAGCTAAAAATAAAATAATCCTCCTTTGCAGTAAAATAAAGCTGCTGATCGTTCTAATATTGTTTAACAATAAATGGTCTGAAATGCTAGAGTTAATGTATAACTGCTAATTCACCCTTTAACCCTGAAGGTTGGCACACAGACTGCTGGTCACATAGCAACGCAGACAACAATCTCGCTTAGCTAGTAGCTAAAGAAAAGGCAAAGAGGAAGATTTAAGATGAATATTGATAATTTGGAGCTGAATTGACTTATTTGCATTTATAAGCACTCAGCTGGTTTCCTGATATGCTTAATCTGCATAAAGAAACTGTCAAACACTAAAAACGGGAAGCTGAACTCTCATTCACCAGCTTCTTGTTTGAATTTTCCAGTCCCATGTTAAATGCTGCAGTAATTGCCTTCTGGCACCTCAGGCACCTTTTAAGGTGGAACAGGAAAATTTGAACAAGAAGTTGGAGAATGAGAAGGTGGAAAATTGAGGAAAAGTTTCCTGCCAGAGATGTGAAAAAAAGCAGCTATAGCTGACCTTGAAGCAGAGCAAAATAAGCTTAAAGAGCTTAGAGAGAGCTTCAAGCAGAGCAAAGTAATTCTGCATTTTCATTTCTATTATTTAGCCTATACTATACTACTACTATACTACCTAAGCTAGCACATATTAAGACGTATTTTCAGCCAAGATGGTAAAACGTTACTTCAATAAAATGAACATAAAATGTTGTGGCTCCCAAGGCTGATTGATTTTTGTTGAAAGGACAAAATGACTCTTCTTAACATTTGGGTTGCCGACCTCTGGCCTAGTGAGTACAATTAAATCACACAGGCTACTTGCTGAATGTTGCGTTTAGCTCTAAGATGATGTGAAGTAAATGATGGGTTCACCACATATAACATATGAAGACAATGAGGGAGCAATAAAATAAAGCTCAATGCAGTTATTTCTATGTGACGCTAGGGTGCCAGTTTCTTGTGTATAGAAAGTAATTACAGGGCCAGTCTGCGGTTGGCTTTGGCAGATTCCGACAAACTGATCCACGTCCAGATTTTTTGTAATGGTTTTCTCATGTGCCAATATGACTAAATACCTTTTCTTAAATACATCATTGATCTGCAGAGAGCCTCTTTGTGCTCCTGAATGCAAGTGCATACTGCAAAAATGTCTTAATAAGCGGCTATTTTATTGAGCAGCATTACTTTCACCACAGCAGTTTCATTGTGCAAGCTCACGCTACTTTGTTCTATGCCTGCAAGCACCTGAATTGGCTTCAAAAGAGAGTAGTCAAGTAAAGTTGCTGATTTTGGCAGGAGAAATGATGTGGCCCTCATTAAAACAACATTTCTTTGAGAGATTCTTGTCTCCACCTCCACAATAGCTCTATCAAGAATGCTAAATGCACAGCTCCTTTAAAAGACTGATTTGGACTCTTAGTTTGGCCTTCAGAGTCACCATGCCCAGTAGATGACAAGACAACATTACCATCAAGCTGGAAGTTCACTGTAATTCTCCTCTTAGGAGGAATTGTATTTCCACATTAAGAAAAATGCTCCTTCCAAAATGAGCCACATCTCATCTGCTTCAGTGCCTCCAGTGTAGCGGTCACCACCTCCCCTTCAGTGCACAAGTCCACTGTTTGTGACTGCAGAATAGAATTGGCTGGCTTCAGCGCATGAAGCAAGTAGAGGAGAAATTTCAAAGAAATTTTGTCTATTTAGTTGTGTCAAAAGACCACCTGCCACCGTATTGAGATCTGGACTGAATTGGACCATTCAGAGGATTCTTGGCAAGAGGTTCTAATTGCACTGCATGTACCACTGCCAAGTGGAGTTGGTGGCTATAGCAGTGTACATACGGAATGTCCTTGCCTACTTTTTGTCGCAGCAAAGTCTCTACACTGCCCCTCACCCCAGACATCACAGAAACACCATCATAGAGAAGCGTTCAATACTGAGACACTAAATTGTCAGCGTTGTATCCCAGGTCAGAGAGATGAGAGACAGTTTGGTTCAGGTGAGTCAGCTTCCTGATTTCTTTTAAAACCACTTGGGCAAGAGTTTCACTTATTTCATTTTGAATGACATTTGCAGTCTCTTCCAAATGTATCCAAGTTTTGTGAATGTCCTCCTGGTCGGAATTGGAAATTTGCAACAGGCAAAGCAAAAGCAGGCATCACGTGAGACAGATTATATTAGCCATGGTCAAGACTGGTAGCAGTCTGCGCCAGGGCTTCTCACAGTTTGTCCATATGGGCACTTGGGATAACTCCTTAAAATTGTCTGGGGTGGGCTATACTTAAGTCAGCAGTGAACATGGCAGAGCTGGAGGATAGTGTGTCAGGATTTTGTGGAGGACGGAAGTTTACTGACTCTGACACTGAGGCAGTAATGCCTCACTCTGTGTTGGTAGAAGTCCTGGGCTCCACAGTGGAGGCAGCATGTACTGGGGTTGAGGGTTGTCTGTTTGTAAATGAGCCACCTGTCCGTGCTGGAAGATTCACCTAGCTGGCTAAATAAAGCTAATCATGTTAGTCTTCTGTAAAATGATTTAATACCTACCCAACAAGTCAACTCCAGTGTCTAGCAAAAATTGGCTACAGATCAAGTCAGGTCAAGTCAAATTTATTTATATAGCACCTTTTACAACAGATGTTGTCACAAAGCAGCTTTACAGAGAATCCGGGTCCACGCCCCCAGTGAGCAAGCCTTGGCGAGAGTGGCAAGGAAAAACTCCCTCAACAGGAGGAAGAAACCTCGAGAGCAGCCAGACTCAAAAGGGGAACCCATCCTCCTCTGGTCAACACTGGATGTCGTACAGCTAGCCTGAGGCTGACTAGCTAGCTGGCTAATCAGTAAACCAGAGGCCACCAAGTGAGCTGGTAACTTGTAGAACGTGTAGAAACACGCAGCTTGTAAAACATGAAAACTCAACTGTGAAATATACAAGATTACTGATACAATTTATAAGAAACATTCATCACGAAATTTACACACAATGTAAAGGACGACAGGTACTTTCACATTATTTTAAACCCTGAAAAATGGAGAGGTTTTCTTCCAACAGCAGCGATATCAACAATAAACAATATCAAGTTAATCAAAACAGTAGCATTCATTCAATTGACCATGTGACTCGACTTCACTACAGCCACCATGTAATGCTAATGCTAGCTAGCCAGTGAAACCCCAGAGAACAACTTTGGGTTTATGAAAAAAAGTAAATAATATAAAATTGTATGCTGAAGACGGGCTTTAGCCCAGCATCTGGAGGGACTCCTTGCCCCAAAGGTCTAATTTTACACTTCCACTTTAAAGAAAAAAAGATTTCTCTCAGAACTAAATGTTCTCTTTCCACATCCCTTCATAAACGTACACTGTTAGAAATAAAGGTTCTGTGCAGGTACATTTTTCATTCATCAAGGTACAAACAATGTAAATGTTCCCTCAAAGGTAAAACAGTGGCTTTAAGGTCCAATTATGTACCTTAAATATGTTTTTTCCAGGTGAAAAGTACATATTTCCATATTTCCACATTTTCATAACCTGATGTTTTAAAACAGAACAATAAAATAAAAAGCCTGGAGAGGAGACGGGGTGTGTGGAGTCAGTACAGCTTAGAAAATACAATTTCAGTGGATTATAGTACAATTATGTTCCCTGAGTAAAACTACTGAGATGTACCCTCGAGGGGACCACCCCAGTGACAAGAGGGGTACTGCCCCAGTGACAGTTTACTACCTTTATTTCTGCGAGTGTATATATCTGAACTATTTATCTTGTTTAACTTCATAGAAATGCATAGATCACTACTATCCAATCACTAAAGTTAGATCAACTGACCACACTTTCCAGGAGAATAAATCCAAGGGGGGCTTCTTCCCCCCACGTTGCCCTACTCATCTCTTTGTAGCTAGATTCAGGCTCCGAATGAGTTAAAAAGTCTACCAGCGTATGTCACCCAGATCAAACCCTTGTAGAATATAAATATGAAACATTACATGGACAGAAAGTACAGCATAAACCCATATAAGCCCAGTTCCGCATACTGTAAATCACTCATGCATTTGAAGTGCACAGTTGACTCATTAACTGTTTATTAAGTGTACTGTTATTTTAAATTACACAGTACCCCATAAGCAGCCGCCAGTGGGGTCATTCTAACGTTCCTCATTGCTATAACCTTAAAATACCTCAGTTTGCATTGTTTTCCACATAGTTGCTGAATAATAAGACTTAAGATGCAATAAGCGTGGAATTTTAAGGACTTAACAGTCATAGACTGTGCTTTTAACTGTTGTTGTTTCATTTATTATTTTCTTTATGCCACAATTTATTAAACATCCATACAGGATAAACTACACAAAAGTCCCTTATATTGAACTGGTGTATCTGCGCACTGCATTTCCACTAATATCCCAGGCTGACTGCTACCTTTGCTTGGTCTCTCGCTCCCCCTTTCATTCTCTTTAGGTTGTTTATAGGCTTTGTGTCACAGGCCTTTGTTTTTCTTGGTGGCAATAATAATAATAATAATAATAATAATAATAATAATGATAAAATTCGTTCATGTAGTCCCTTTCCAAAGCTCAAGCTAGTTTACAAAGTATCAACAATAGAGAACAGCAGCCAACAGTGAGCACAGAGATAACAAAAACAGGAACGAAAGAAGGGAAGACAAATGAAAATAAATAAAAATAATAATAATCCTAAAGCTCTCATTTCATTTGAACAATGTGTGTTGGATAAACAGGCCCTACTGAATTGATAAAATATGAAAATAAATTAAAAAAAAAAATTCAGTGCATATTTTTTAAATTGCCACTTTGTAATTTGTGTCTGAAAACTTTTCTCACAGTTCTGCACTCTTACAGTCCCACAAAATAAATAGGCAGACATAACCTACCTTACAAAACAGATACCCACGATGCTCTGCTGTATTTGTCAGAGTGTCACTGAGGGATGAGCGAACCTCATCATTTACTTGAATCATTAATGTGGATTGGTGAATTGGTCATAGTGCTGTATGTAGTGCTCTGATTTTCCTCTGTAGGGATCAAGTGATGAAGAGAACAAGCTCTCTGCCTTTTGTAGTAAAGTCAGTTAAGTAAAATGAAAAAAGTGCTCTGAGAGAAACTCACATCCACATTAAACACAGATGCTCCTTTTTCCTGTGGCTCTTTTTTCACTTGGGTGCTGAACAGTGGACAAACAGAGAGACCATACTGTTTCTGTTATGATACGCCTCCCATTTTTGCTTTTGTTTGCTGTTTGTTTTGTATTTCTTTCTCTCTTTTATTTCAAATGTTTACAGGCTCTTTTCTAGCCTTTATAAGTTACAAACAGTGTTCATATTTTCTGTAGAGGTCAATGTTTTCACCAGTGATGCATTTGTAGTTATTAATCTATCTATCTATCTATCTATCTATCTATCTATCTATCTATCTATCTATCTATCTATCTATCTTTCTGTCTGACTATCTGTCTGTCTGTC